>NW_009924110.1:45736-46206 GCF_000696875.1 Nestor notabilis | reverse complement strand
AAAACAGTAACGAGTCGTGTCCCTCAGGGATTAGTGTTGAAACCTGTCTTGTTCAACATCTTCATCGGTGACATGGACAGTGGAATTGAGTGCGCCCTCAGCAGGTTTGCCGACAACACCAAGCTTTGTGGCTTGGTTGATATGCTGGAGGGAAAAGATGACATCCAGAAGGACCTTGACATGCTTGTGAGGTGGGCCGATGCCAACCTCATGAAGTTTAACCAAGACAAGTGCAAGGTCCTACACCTGGGTCGGCACAACCCCAGGCACAGCTACAGGGTGGGTGGAGAAGAGATTCAAAGCAGCCCTGTGGAGAAGAGTTGAGAATGTTGGTTGATGAGAAGCTTAACATGAGCCAGCTGCAGTGTGCGCTTGCAGCCCAGAGACTCAACCGTATCCTGGGCTGCATCAAAAGAAGCATGACCAGCAGGTCAAAGGAGGTGATCCTGCCCCTCTACTCTGCTCTTGTG
>NW_009924110.1:6252-45454 GCF_000696875.1 Nestor notabilis | reverse complement strand
AGGGACTCTTCATTAGGGACTCTAGTGGTAGGACAAGGGGGAATGGGTTTAAACTTAAACAGGGGAACTTTAGGTTAGATCTAAGGAAGAAGTTCTTCACAGTGAGGGTGGTGAGGCACTGGAATGGGTTGCCCAACGAAGTTGTGAATGCTCCAACCTTGGCGGTGTTCAAGGCCAGGTTGAACAGAGCCTTGGGCAACATAGTTTAGTGTGTGGTGTCCCTTCTCATGGCAGGGGGGTTGGGACTAGATGATCTTAAGGTCCTTTCCAACCCTAACTATTCTATGATTCTATGATTATAGTAAACCATAGAGCAATGCATATTTGCCAGCTGCATTTGTGATTCTCTTTACTGCAGCTAGTCAGTGGCTGGTTAAATCTGAAGGAAATGCCTATTTCCTTGTAAGGCACATCTCATCATCAATTATTTCATTTCTGGGGTCCAGTACTCATTATAGAGTGTGGGCTGTATTTAGATATGTGGCTAGCTAGACAGTGAGGTTTGTGGAATGAAACTAGTTTGGTTTTGAATATCAGCCAGTACAAGATGAATGCCAGATGGGGAGTCAAGACTGGGAATCAGCTTTACCACTGACTTACCGTGTAGCCCTGCTCACATCACTCAGGGGTTATATCCTGACTGCAGTCGTAGTTTTTAATACTGTAAACCAAGAAGACATGTCCCTCAATGTTAATAATAATAAAGAAGAAAAAAAAAAAAGGATTAAATCATAATCTGGCTCTTCAGTGGCTCAGAATCTTTCCTAAGTGTCTTATTAGCGATACCAGGATAATGGTATCTGCTCACCTTACAAGGGATATGTGTCAAAAGGAAATCTACCTGGCTTTGAACCCTTACAGCACTAAGCATCATTAAAATGACAGGACTAAGTAAAATAATGACAGCATCTTTACCTGCCACCTTTACCTCTGTCATGTGAAAGTTAACATACACAGTTTGAATATACTGTGGATTGAAAATTAAAGAATACCTGTTCAGTATTTCTGAAAAGTCCTCTAAGTCAGAAATCGGGTTGTCAGCTTCATAGGGAAAAGGTGAAAATTAATTTCCTCTTTATGTTTTCATATCATTTTGTTACATTTCTTAAGCTGTTTTGCCTTGTCTTGTTCTGCAAATGATGCTTTCATCTCTTAGCACTGCAGTATTTTATTGCTGTTGGTTGGTAAATGATCCCAGATAAGTGTGAATTATCAGACTGTATGTTTCTATACATGAGTTATACATCAGTTCATGGAGTGGGTTAGTTATTGCACAAAAACCTATTGCTTGTGTAGAGAGATAGTTTAGAGAGATACTGCTTGCATAGAGAGTTAAACCTGACCAAGAGTTTTATTGCTCTATTTGAACAATAATCCCTATCCAGCCTGCATAGCAAAACAGCATGTGTTTCTTCTGGACATCTAATGCAATCTTGTTTTAAAGAAGCAAATTCTCAAACTCTCACATTTATTAGTTGCACTGCCCCCCTAATAGACTGTAAGTGAACAGTCATATCAAAAGTACACTGGAGTAACAAAAAGCAGAATATGGTCCTCTTGAAAATGTTTGCATTCTTTCTAATGTTCTAAGTTAACCAATGGCCACTTATAATTTTAGTTGTAATTAAAGCAATGACATAAATTAGGTTTGTACAGTGCTGAACTATGCAAAGTATCTAAGAGGAGGTTTCCTTGTGAGGTTTATTTCTTATTTCTCTATTGAGCCTTGAAACCCATTCAGACAAGCAGAATTTCCTAGGGAATATGAAGAGGATGCAGAAAGAAGTAGTGTCTCTGCCACTCCACCTCACTACGTGTCAAAAATAAGTCCTTACTCACCCTGCGCTTCTGCAACTGAATATATTGACTTGAAAAAGTACTGCATCACACTGTGTTTGTGCAAATATAGATATTGCAGAATGTATGCAGAATCCAGCACCTGTTTTTCACCCTGCCAGCTAATCCTGCTCAGACATTGGCCAAATGAAGGCCAAAACAAACATGAATCTACTGCTATTAAAGGCAACCTTATTGGCGGCTAAAGGACCTTAAAAACATGTTCTTATATAATTTAACTACAGTATCTAAAGATAAAGAATTGAAAATATTTATCCAAGGAAAGATACAAATAGAAGCATAAGGACCTAAAAAATAATAAATGGTGTTAATTGGACTACTGAGAATGGTTAATCACTGAGATTGAAGAGCCCTGCATCTGTAATTGATTTGTCTTCACAGCTGCCTGCTTCTTTTAGTATGAGTACTGCAGCTTCCCTGCAATGGTGTTAGCCTAAGCACAGCAACACAGCATGGCAGACAGAACCTGTGCATAAAGTCTCATACCTATTCACTAAGCTTCAAGGAACAGTATTAAGCAGAAAAGCAATAGTAATCAAATACGTGAATGTGAAGTATACTGTACTGGCTGCTCTTAAGACCACAGGAGGAGAATTAGACCTTTGTCTGTGGTGTGAAACCTACCAAGGTGCCCAGGGATTCTTTCTCCTGAGTGTCATGCTGACTTAAGAGGTTAAAGCCTAAGTTGATAAAGGATTTATTAAGGCATGCAAGAGGAAGAGTATTTGGGGATTGTGTGAGAATTATTATTGGATATATAGAGGAAGGATCTAAGGATCTGAAAAGGAATGATCAAGATGGACTGAAGAGGAACAAGTGTGGGGAAAATAGAGGGCAAATGGGATGCAAGGGACTGGATGAGTGAAAACAGGTAGCTGAGCCTGCACTTGATTACCATGACTTATCCTGTACTCCTATTACAGCCTATTTCTATTTATCTTAGGTGTGGGTGTGCTCTCTGTTCTGAGTTGGTGTGTGAGGACTTTAAGTTGTGCCAGGTGGCACACAGTAATGCAAAAACATTTTGTATCAACATCTTTTTGTGCATCTAGCTAATCAATCATTCACAGCAGAGTAATACTCCTAAGATCTTTTTCCACACCGGGGCAGTAAAAGCAGAAGTTTGTGCTTGTCATAGACCTAGAGCAAACATGTCAATTGCTCTAACAGTATCTACCAAAAAAAAAAAGATAGCTCAATAAGCAGACCGATATTATCTGACAAGGGCATGGTGGTTGGTTGAATGACTCATTGTACCATCGAAGTCTGAAGATTCCTTTGCACTAAAATTAGATCATGCAGTTCATGATCTAGCCTGGGAGTAAAGATTAGAATCCACTCATACAAACTTTTTAATCTATCTTGTTTGTGTGCATCATCAGAGTCTTTGTTAGAGAGCTGTTGTTTGCAGATGGTTGCACTTGCAGAGCAGAAAGAGCAAGACCTGAAGATAATGACATCTAATTTCCCAGCCACTTCTGTAAACCTCAATTTAGCATTTCAGCAGAACATATTTGTACCAACTGAAGCTAAATAAACAATGTTCCCAGATTAACAGCATAAAAATAAGTGCTGTGGCTCTGTTTACTTTTTTTGAGTGAAAGTGGCTTATGATGATGCCTCATTTCTCTGTAAATACTGACCTGTACATTGGGCTTTACTTGGCACATGCACTTCCATTTTCTTAAGTGATGTGCAGACAGACACTTGCTATTGACAACAAGAAAATACCAAGAAATTTCCATATGATGCATCTTCAATCACTCCTGAGTAGAATATAAGATAGAATATTCAACAATGCTTTAATGAAGCCTATTGGAAGAAGATCCATGTAGGGATGAAAATAGGTGGGCTCATAACTCTGGACTTAACTACTTGAATGTAGGCTTTTTGTATACATTTATCTCTATTGCATGAGTTCTTAAATGTGTAGTTATCCTCTGCTGAGGTCCTGAAAACATAGACTAAAGCTATAGATGTGTTATAATGAACTAAGGCATAAAAAGCATTTTATATTAGGCAAATAACTTGTTTTAAAAACACTTCAGCTGTTAAGTTGTGTAATATTGATAGGCAACATTAGGAACATCTAGTTGCCAATAGAACTGCATTCACCAGCAATGACTAAATATAGGAAGTAAAGGTCTCTGAAAATAATTATTAGTGCAGCAAACCAGAGCACCAACTAAGTTTAAGACAACAGTTACAGTAATTTTCAGTTTCTAAACTGTTCCACTGACCTCAGTTAGCTGCCTGATATTTACCAGGCTGAGTAAATCATACATGCAAACATTTTCTAAAGTGCCCTGGGATTGCGGCTGTGCTAACTGATGACTACCATATTTCCTTATGATTATTTTCAGACCTGTTTCTGGGATCACATATCTGGCAGTGAAGCAAGCACCTCTGGAAAACAGATTCATATAGGCTTTATGGTCTACTTATGAGTAAACTTATAAATTATTAATCCTACAGTCTTTGATCATATTGATATCTGGCTTGAATGTTCTTGTATGTGTGCTCATTAAATACCTGAACCTAATTCAAATTTGCTGGGTTTTGAATTATATTAATAATTACTGATTTCTTTTAATATAACTCTGAAACTAACAAGCATATGGCAATATAGCCAAAGAAAATAGCCTTCCTTTTTGAAGCAGCTTTGGTTTACATGTTGTCTTCATGCTGTTTTATATGTTGTCCTCATGTACTAATCACCATGTTTTGTAACAGGGAGGTAAACCTAAACAGAATTGCACACTCATGTTTTTAAGGAATGGTTTAAAATGGCTCTTTTTTTTTTTTTATTTTAATCTGTTGCATACTGCAGTGGTCAATTTTTCAGCTATAATTCATTTTCTGCCAGCGTGTAATTCATATTTGTGCATTCCAGCATTTGCTCTGTAAATATGGCTATTACACTAGTCTGTTAGGAAGTCGGCAGAGGCAAGCCAGCTGAGAATTAGGATCAACATGCTATTTCTGGTCAATTTGTTCTGGCAGCAAAATATTTGATAAACATAAAGTTGCATTGTAATTTCATTTGTGTTTTTCCTCCCTGTACATTCTCTATTCCAGGCCACAGCATGAGATGTTTTTCAGCTACTCAATTTTACTTAGATTGATATCTTAATTTGGGGAATGAAAATAAGCAGCAAGGTAAGAGAAACCCGATCCTTTTATGCAGGGTTAGCCAAAACAAATTATTCTAATATTTCTAACTAACTCTCTATTAAAACAGGATTAAACTACACAGTTTTTCCTGGAAAAGAGTTCAAAGAATACTAGTATTAACCCTGATAATTTCACACAATATTGATCGTATAACATATATCTGTGGTCAAGGTGTCTTACAAAAAAGTAATTCTGAAGTGTGACTTTCCTGATGAAGCAGGCTTTGGCCATTGGAATTCTGCTTGAGATTTGCTGTAAGATTGTTGGCAGATCTTCAGCTCAAGTACATTGGTAGAATTTCTCATTCTGATGGTTAATTTTGTTGCTGTGCAAGTGAACATGATAATTAGCCAAGAATGCAAACAGTCCAACATTGTTTTTCCAAGATATTATTGGACTATTTTTTGAAAGATAAGAATATTATAAACTGTGATTGAGCACTGACCATTTTAGCTAACTGATAAACACTCTCAGATTAGTTCCATGTATTTCAGAAAGCTTTTGACTACTGCTGAACAACTGTTCTTTGTGTGAAAATTACAGGTGGATCATCTCCAAAAGAACACTGACATCTCCAGAAGGACACTTAAGTTTTATATTGATAATCACAGTGTGCAACTTTGATTTCAGACTTTTTTCCTTAAACCGCTTCATGTTCTGATGTCAAAAACTACCTCTTTATTAAGATTTGAAAATATTATGCACACTTTTTGTGATATTCAGATCTATCCTAGCTCTTATGTCTTTTCTTTTTTCAGTTTCGAACAAAAAGGAATACCATACTATTAAGAAGTCAATAAATCTGGAATCAAAGTTGCCACTGAGAATCATTGCTAAAGCTGGATCTTCCAATACTTAATTTAATTCAGTGATTCATTTTCAACAAGTCAGCTTCCCAAAACAAGTATAATAATTGCTGCAAACAAAGGTGGAATACAAAAACTTGTATTTTCTAAATATTTTAGTTTGAATCTTTTTCTAATCTCCTTTTGCAGTAATCCTCTGCCATTCCTTCTATTCTCAGAAGAATGGTTAGGAACACTAAAAGAGCTGTTTGGAATTTTTCAAATATGCTGAGATTGGTTAGTTTGTTTTATTTTATGTCAAGTGAGTGCATTCAAAAGTCTGATGTACACACCTCTAGTTACAACTGTGCTACAGACACAGATAGAGAATTCCATCTACAGACAACAGATACGGAATTATACATGAAAACAGGCGCTCTTTTTGTCCAATTTTGTTGCAGACTTCTTGATCTTACTATTTAGTAATGAGAGCAGTAAGTCTGCATCTGCACTGTACGGTATTTTGTAGACTAAGCCTATCCTATAGAGCATTTGTTAGTGGTTATATTGCATACACTTAAAATATTGTGCCGATCCAACACTAGAGAGACAAAAGATATAAATTTATTTGATAATTTGATCTGTAAATATATTTTGACTTTACTTCTGAGGACATCAGTGGGTTTCAGCACCAGAGAGTCATTAAAAATCATCCTAACACAGGTTAGTTAAATTATCTTATGGAGAGTCTGAGCACTCTCACTATGGAGGAAGACTAGATAACTGTTTTGGACAAGACATTTACAGCTGAATTTATCCACTGTAACACAGATATCAGAAAGCTAGGCATCTAAACTACTCTGAGGGTCACTTTTAAAGCTACAATTCAGTTTTATTTTTTAACAACTGGTAAAATTTCATATCCTCTTCACTAGCAAAATAGAGCTTTTCAGAAAGCCCAAAAGTGAATTAGGCTAATGATATAGATGAAACTAAAAATTACAAAAAGAAGATAAAAATCACACTCAAGATGCTGAAAAAAAATTACTGTTCATCAAAAGAAAAACAGTTTGGAGGTTTTTCAGCTCTTGATATGAGACCAAACCACAGTGGGAAACATAATGAAAAAAGAAAAACATGCACAGAGATGGGAACTACCTAAAATGAGTATTTTTTCAAGATTGTTCTAAGATAAAATAGTCATGTAGCAAAGCTTATTTGATCAAGGATCTGATGTTGTGAGCGCAAAAGTATCCAATGTGGGAGAATAAAAGACACTTGCTCAAGAGTACCACATGACAGAACTCAAAAGACAGTCTGTAAAAATGGGACATAGCAATGCCTTTAAAAAAAAAAACATAACTCAAAACTGCAAAGGATTATGCTTCACAGCAGGAGTCTGCAGGAATAAGCAGAACTGAGAGTGCAAGGAGTGACAATATCAGGTCTAGTTAAGCAGAAGTCTTTGGAGGAGTAATGGGCAACAGTGCCTTGCATGACTCCACAAAAACAAATAGGACAGATACTAATTTCAAGTTGGATATGGGCCTACAAGCTAACGTGCTTCCAGAAGTAATGGTAAGAGCATTGCTTTAAGAAAAACACATTTGGCAGAAAATAAATCATTGAAGCTCTAGATTTACTGTGATCTGAAGAAAATTTATCCCCACTAAAATGGAATATGATCTGAATTGGATATTACACGTTTCACCTCATTTCACCTAAAAATTCTGAGTTAATATTCTGATACAGGGAAGAAAGCTGTAGCTTTTACATCATAGGCATAAAAAATGTGTCTATATATGGAATTTACACTGGAGCTAGAAGTAAGTGTACCCTGCTTGGGTTTAAAATGATCTTGAAAAGAAACTGCATGCAAAGAACACAGGGCAATGATAAAAAAAGCATCTCAGAGATAGGGGAACTCTGAACAGATTATGCCAAAAAGTAGTTATACCAAGATTGTGTCTCAGGCCATGACTGTATCCTGCATCTTAATTCAAAGGCTGTAAGAAAACCTTAGTAAGTTCATTACTACTTACGGAGGACAAATGGATAAAACTGTGATAATCTGTGTATTGTTGGTCAGTACACAGGTCAGCATAGAAAAAGAGAAAAAAAAAACCCAACAGATTCCTCCACAGATTTAAAAAAAAAAAACAAAATAACTGTGTTAAAGAAAACTGTATAATTATATCTGCAAGGGGGAAAATTCTACAGGGCAAAGAATTATTCTATGACTGAGAAATCAAGAGGTTACCTTTAAAAATACGTGACACACATTTGTGCATGTGAAATGGCTGTTGTGGCAGATACCAAGAATGATCATTTGGTCTGTATTTCTGACATAATTGCTATGATTCAGTTCAGCTAATTTTTTGCAGTTAGATTTGGTCCAGAAAGCCTTCAGTGTGTGCTTTATGATCTTTTGAATAGTTCTTTCATCTTCTTTTATTGCAATGTCTACAGGCTTGATACAGCTGCCTTAACATGGGCAGCTGGTACCATTTGATATATACTAGGACACTGAATAAAGTTTAATGGGGCAACGTCACAGGACTTACTGGACAGTTATGCCTTTCTAGAGAGGCAGCTGGAGGTAAGGCAGCACCCAAAGACTCTTAAATATTACTAGACAATCATCTAGTGTGTAGGTAACTGAAGCAAGGACTGAATCTCCATTATCTGTAAAAGGACTTGTAAACTTAAATCATGTTTAAGATTCTACTTGTAGATACCTACATTAAGAAATTTTAATCTGAAAGGGAATTCCACTTGAGTTGTCTACAACGCAGTTGTCTAGACCTCTGCTAGGTGTGTAGGCTTCCACTGTAACTAATGGCAATATAGCCAACACACGGAGTCTGATTCATTTAGGTGAAGAAATACCTGGTATCCTTTCAGATGTCCCACTGTATCTAAAATGATTGCACAGATCTGGAAGATGTGCCATAGAATAAACATGAGACCTACATCTTTCTGGAACATGAGCAGAAAGCTGGATATGACATTCCATAGTGCCAAAAATAGCACAAGATGGCTGTCCTCAGGCAGCTGAAAATTGACATTAACAAAGTTAGTAGAAATTGGTCTTTCAGATTTCTCAACGGAAGGGTACCAAAATTCAGACTGAGGCTACATATAGGTTTATCTGTTTTGAAAGTCCTGTCTTATTTGACAGAATTGACTGTAATACCCAAAGCTGCTTCTGAGGATAAACCCCAAAGAAAATATGTAGAACTACTTTCTGATATTGGAAAAACATTTCCACCATCTATTACCAATTTGCAGAGAATCTCTCAGTAGTAGATGAGATGTAATTTGAAGGCACTACAGAAAAGCTGTTACAAGGGATGTGTGTGATTAGTCAGAAACTGAGAAATCTAAGGAAAGGTCAGAAACATTCTGAACTAAAACAACATGAGCAGAGACATAGACAAAATGTAATTCTAAACTAAAGCCAAATCAAATAAACACATCAATGTTGCTGGCACATACACATACACAAACACAAAAGTAAAACAAGATCCTTCACTCCTCCAAAATCAAAGTTAAACATACCACTGTCTAACATATTTTTCTACCATATCAAAATGGTCTTTCACTTGGCTTTAGCATTCAGTCAAAATCTTTTATTGTTAATTGTTATTGCTATATTTTATTGTGACATTTTCATTTGAAGAGGCCCTTGAATTATGCAGCTATCAGAATTCAGGTATTAAATTATGTATATATCTGTAAGATCTGGAAGCAGCAGTTGATATGCTGGGGTGCAGAGGGGCCTCAGCAAGCAGGAGGAGCAGCTTGACAAAAGTCTTATGAAATTCAACAAAGGCAACGAAGTCCTGCACTTGGAATTGAATAAAGTGTGCAACGGTACTGGATGTGGACTGACTGGCTGGAAGAACAACTCTGCAGAAAAGAACCTGAGGGACAGGTGGAACTTGAGTCAGCAGACACCCTTGTGGCAAAGGTTAATTGTATACTGGACTGCTGCATTATTAAGGTTACGGTCAGCAAATCAAGGGAAGCGTTTATTCCATCTTCCCAGAACGTGTTTACTTGCTTCTAGAATATCATGTGTAGTTTGGGGCACTACTGTGAATGATAGCAATCCACAAGCTAGAGAGAGTCTATAGGAAGAATGCTAAAATGCTTAGGAGGCTGGACATAGGACATATGATGAGATCCTGAAGGAACCAGATGTGTTTAGCCCTAAGACAAAAGGGAGATGAAGGGATCTAACTGCAACCTTCCACTGCCTAAAGAGGGTGATAGAGAAGATGGAGCCAAACTCCATTACAGAGAAGAAGCCAAATGTGCAGTGGCAGGATGAGAAACAATGATTGTGAGTTATAGTGAAGAAAATACATGGGAAAGTCTCTTCATCCTGATAGTGTGTAAGCCCTGGACAGGGCTGCCTAGAGAGGCCATGTAGTTTTTGTGCTTGGAAATATTCAGAAATCAACTGGACAACCTGGTGTAATTTTGAAGTTACCCTTGCTTTGAGCTGTAGGAGATTGAACTAGATGTCCTCCAGAGGTCGCTTTCAGCCTAAATTATTATATGACTGTGATTATTTATTGTCATCTTTTTTCCTATGGTGAATTCCTAGCTAACGGATCTTAATAGTCCAACTTTCACTGACATCTCAGATGTCACTCTGTCCTAAAGTAATATTGGGTTTTTCGCTGCTCTATATTTGTTTACTTCTCCTTGCTACCAGCTTTATTACCCTCTTTAGAATTACCATGTAGCATGTAGTTGAATGCCAATGTAAGGCAAGAAAACTTAGAACAATTTCATTTACATAATACATTCAGGCTAATGAAATTAAATGAGGGGTGTGGAGGGCAAAGGGGAAGAACAGGAAGAAAAGATTTATTGAAACTGTGGCATGGAGGCTAAGGTACTCTTCTAGGTGTTAGAAACATTCATCCAACATTTTAAAAAGACTCATGGGAAAAGGTTGTGTAGCTCTTGGATAGTCTTATCCCCCTTTCAGTACTCTCCGCCATACAAACCATAAATTCATAGCTGCATAATACCTCAGCTCCAACAGGAAAAGCCTCCCATCACCTTTAATTCCACCAGCACTTCCCCACATATGTCACAGACAAATTCTCAGTGCCCAGGGCAGACTTTTGGAACAAGTGTTTTGAATTTCTCCAGGTTGAAGAATCCATTAAACACAGGTCCTTCCACTTCTGTGTGACTAATACAGCAATTGACTAATACAGGAAGCAGAATAACTGTGGTCTTTTTAAATAGACTGCTTGCTGAAGGAGCTTAGCATGTCAAGAAAATGTATAGCTCAGGTCCTACAAAAATATGTAGGTTTTGGCTCCAGTTAATCTTAAGCATTCAAGACATTTAGCCTCACAGAGATGTACTTCTCCAGGCTAGGGGAAACTAGGAAGCCAAGCAGAGACATGGAATTTAGGGTTAAACTAGAATCAGACAGCAGCTGGCTGGTTATTTTTGGATATAAGCACCTCGGTTCCATTTCAGTCCTGTACTTTTTAAAGTATCTAGTTAAAAAGTGACATCTTCCACACCAGAAGTGATATATAAAAAGCACATCTTTTTTTGCCAGAAATATATAGTGACTCCTAGGAAAATGTAATGTGCTTTATAATAGCATGTCTATCCCTGCCTTTTTAATGGACCATGAAAAGAATAACTTGTCTGTCTACTGTGTACTCTGAAGTAGTTACAGAAGATCTGTGGGAATGAAGAGGCTTTTGATTACTCTTCTCTGCATGTTTCCAGTTGGAGTCACTGCTAATTTGACATCACTGCTGTTTGTGTCCACTCTTTGTTGAACCATTTGGTGAGCTCACTTTTCCTCTTGGTACACTGTGCTGACTTAAGCTGTAAAGATAGAATTCACCTAAACTAATATCAGGGACATAACTGAGTTAGGATTTTTATTGTTCTGGGCTTCCTCAGTAGCTGATGGAAAGGCTGTTTCAGTGAACTACACAGCACTAAAATCAGGTGGACAGAATCTTGGCCAAATCTTTTGAAATTATGTCAGGATCAATTTTGTACCATCCAATGTGTTGTTCATCTTTACAGTGCCACTTGCATTCTGTTCTGTTCAGTAATCAGATACAAATAGTCAGAAGGAGATTTGCTTCATGTGGCACCAGAGTGACCATCATTATGTGACACGTGTACCCTCCAAAAGCAAAGATTGATTCCAAATGGTTTTTGCAAATACTCTCAATTCTCCACACAGGGCTAATTAATTTGATTCCGCTAAATGCAGAAAGAGCAAGTAAACCAGACTGATAATAAATATTACACAGGAATAAATACAGGGTATTTTTTAATAACAGAATAAGAAGTATTACCTTGATGCAGAAGCACTATTCAAATTGCTATTTTCTTCTTCCTGTTTGTATTGGAAATGAACCACAAACTATGCCTTTTTTTTTACCTGCTTGTGTGCCAAAGCATGATGTCTGAGAGAAAAAAGGAGAGGCAAATGCAAGGGTTAGAGTGTCAATCTTTTGTGGTTACATACATGGCCTATTTTGAAGTTTTGATAAATTCCCAGAATTGTCCTCGGATCTCTTCAAATTTATTGTAGTTGTTTTGTAGTCTACAAGTTATTTCCTCATATGAGGAACACTATGTTAACTCTGCAATCCATTTTGATTCTGTGAGCCTTGTCTTGCCCTTCCAATGCTTTAGCAAGGTAACTTTCGCTCTCAATTATTAGTCTGAGAAATACTTTTCTTGCTAACAGTATGAAGTCTTACTGTGATTTGTGTGATGTGAGTCTGTTCGGTGCACAGACCAGCAAGAATCTGTTGTATGGGACACCTTCTTTTTTTCACCTTTTGGTTTTTTTCTCAAATTATACAACTTTTCAGATAGATACGCATCTAGTCTTTGAAGAATTCAGGTAGAAACAGTAGAATCTTGTTTTTCCACAGGGCTAACAACCCCTTCCTCTAGCCCCACTGGACACAAAACAGAAGCACAAACAACCAGCCTGCAATTATTTGGACTCAGTAGGTAAAATCAGTGGAGAGCATAGCTCACAGACATGTACTATAGACGATACGAGCTTTTTTAGTGGTTAGCAGGGGAACACAAGGCTGGGAAGACATTATTGGCATCTCTGCTTTCAGGGATGATTAAGAAAATTCTGAACCATCTCTGCTTTACAGATTAGCAGGTTCATTTCTTTTTCTGCAGATCTTTTCTCAGGACTTTGGGACTGAGGAATTGTTCAGAGGAGTTTTGTGAGCTCATATCAAATTTGCATGATTATTATCCCCAGCCTTTTCAGACCTTACCCCACTGTTCATTAGGACAGACCACTGCTTGCATGAAGTGAAATGACAGATTTATTTTCTTTTCCACTGCAGGATTTCATAAGCAGCTCTGCCAACTAGTGAAACTAACTTTCATCATCAGGGGACAAGAACAACATACAGTCATCCAGGTGAGACTACACTAGGTCTATAACATCATCTCTAGATGGATCTATCTTTGTCCCTTCCTTCACAGAGAGACCCAATTTTATTTTTCTGAGAAAATAGCTAAGCTTTTTCTGTATGTATACCTTTAAAATTCCTTTTTTTTTTTCCCCATGGAAAAGGATTAACTACACAAGTATAACATTACTTATTCTTTGTTTTTTCAAATCCACAGTTCCTCAGTGATTGTTCTAGATTCAGAAATGAAGACGCTAGCACTCACAGGAAGCAACTTTTTTACTTCACATATTTACAAAATTCCATCCCATCCAATATATTCTTGACTTGTAGGTCTGCAAAGTCTGAAAATTGGCCATCTATAAATAAATTTGACATTTTAAGACATCCCTTCCTGTCAATTTTGATCGGTTTATTATATTATTGTCAATGTTACATCTCAGATCACTCCATATTTACCTGAAATGCAAATAGATGAAGAAATGAAAACTAACAAGTTTTAATAGAGTTTCTTTTTCTCAGACAGAAATCTGTAATATACAGAATTACAAAAATAAACAAACAGATGGCAGAACAGCTTTTTGGATGTGATTGTTATATTTTCCCTTTGTTGCAATCCACCTCCCAGAAGAAACTGTGACAAAGGGCAATTAACTAATTTCACATAAAACCACCATCACATCATTTGTTAATGAGGTTCAAACCATATTTAAGAAAGAGGGAGCATTAGGGAATGATTCTGCTTGTTTTTTGCATTTAAAACATGTTATTCCCAGGCTGTGATAACATTCCCATACTTCTGCTGTCGAGTCTTGAAGCTACATTTGCTGTACTAGCCATCACATGCAGCGTCACACAGCAACGAGTGAACTGCATAAAGCCAGATCAAATCATTCCACTGTGAATGATCCAAAACATTTGTGACTGGTAACAGTAGCTCTTATCTCAGCCCCTTGCTGGTGAACTTCTTCAGTCTTCTGTTTTATTCTGGTAGCCATACATGTAAAACTACCAGGAGATATTTTTGAAACACAGCAGTGAACAGTGTGTTACTGACTCTCAGTTCAAACCATCTTTCACATCATACCCTAACAGCACTGCTTCCCATCTGCCTCAGTGCCTACAGGAGATCAGCTTCCGAATTGAAATTCAGTTGGCTGAAACTAAATCTGAACAAGACAGAAATGAGGTTAGAAGGAAAAGGGTAACATTTTGAAGAACTAGCCAAAGCCATGACAACATCCTCAAATGAGGGATCTGGTTTCTCACTGTCAAGAGACTTCACAGCCTCAGGGTTAGCTGACATCCTCCCAGTTATGAAATCTGTCAGAAATAAATTCTCCCATCCACAATGAGCCAGCAGGCTGTTCCTATGAACATCCTCTCAGATGCTGACTTGGCAATAGCATTGTACATATTCATGGCTTCCAGGCTCCACAGTTATCGTATTCTGTGCTGGCCATGCCAACAGTAGCCTTCAATGGGCGGCTGGTCAAAACTCTGCTTGCTAAGCAAAGTAAGTCAATTTTGGTACGTCATCCCAGTGCTGTGAACACTACGCTAGCTCTTGAGTGAATGCCAAATCATATTCCTTGTTCTAATCCTAATCTTCAAAGACCTAGATTAGGTTACTTCAGGGATAATAATTTCTCAGTGTGTGAAAAGACCCACACCTCAGGGGTGGTGGAGCTATCAGCTAGGCAGGCAATTACACTGACAGAAGGAGCTTTGGAGCACACCTCCACACGAGGATGGAAACAACCACAAAGCTTACCCACCTTCAGGGCAAAGTATAAAATTCATCCCTTCAGAATAAAATTAAATATTGTGAGCAAACATCACAAGCCTTGCCACCATCCCCCATATACACCCAGTTCCAGGAAAGACTGGAGTGTAACTACAAGTGTATAATATTACAACTAATTTAAGGTAGTATCTTTTTGTAAAATATTATGAAGTAATTAGCTTTAGGTCAATCTGACCAGCACTTTATATGGAATTCACGTTCAGTACCTTGACGATCCTATACCTTGCTGGAAAATATCGTATAAACGGATTAGATGATCTATGTAAAGATTTTCATCTCAGTGTGAAAAGCACTGTGTCCCATTGCAATTGTTTTAATGATTCAGCTTCTCAAACAGCATGTTTTGCATTTCTTGAAGTAAACAACCACTTAAATAATCCTTGATTTGTTTTTCCCAAAGTTATGTTACATTTCATCCCACAGCCACTCAATAAAAGAACAGAGATGCATTTTCTGGACTTAATTCAATAAATAAACCTAAATCAGTTTGTTTGCTTTGCTTTTCATGTTCACTCAACAGGCTAGTAAATTAATGAACCCACTCGGACATCATATGGCACTTTCAGGGATACAACTACAGACGTAGGCAGGGCAAGCATCTGTATTACAATAATTAGCATTGAATTGGTACATCCTTACAGTCATGCTAAGACTGCCTAGCATTATTTTTCTCTTTTAGTGGCAATCTCTGTTCATCAAATGAAGCAAACCTTTACATTTTAAACCAGAGAAGTAGTGAGAACACAGTCAGCAAATTGTGTGGTGCAAACCAATATGACAGCTGGAAAACAAGTTTGGAAATAGAGGGACAGATCTTCAGTTGGTGCAAATTGGCATACTTAAAGTCATTTCCCCAGCTGTAACTATCAAGCAAATATGAATGTTTTAAGCTTTAACAGAAAGCAAATCATCTGGGACTAAGAGAAACACATGCATATGCCTGAATCTGGCTGCCCTTTACCTACCTTTACCTACGCCCTCTTTCTGCCTGGAGTTCAATTTGCCATCTAGCCTGTTGACTTCTTCTGACAGACTTGACTTACAGTTGTTCAACATTTTGAAAGATTTCAGATGTACAAGACAGAAAGAACAAACTAAAAATGAACCAGTTTTTCACAGGCTTCAGAAAATCCTCAGTGCTGCGGACATCGTATGTATCAACAACTGGGTGGATTCCAGAAGTGCGAGAGGTTTGATTGCTTTCTTACACAAGTAATAGTATCAAGCCCTTGTCAAGGTTAAGATTTTTAAAGTGTATGAGAAAACTAAGGACCAAGGAAAAGAAAGGATTATGGGGTTTTTTTTGAAGGATTTTAGCGACTATTAACAAAAAATCCCCTAAAGGATATTGTGGGCTAATAAATGAGGCCTAGATTTTAAATTAACAGGAGTTCCAGTCACCACAAGAAATAATTCTCAGATTCTAAAGAGACATTTTTCTTTATCCTTGCTGTGGCTCCCAATGAAGCAATTTTTTTTTCACTCATAGCCAGGCTGCTTTCATTTTTAAGTACAAGAATGTGATACTCTGTGAACACTACACATTTTTTAGATTAAAGGGACAGATGAAAATTTCCCCATAGTACATCAAAGAATTTTAGGAGGCAGTAGGTGTTGTCATTGTCCACAGAGGCTGCCAATCGCCCTGGCATGAAATTACAATTAATGATGTATCACTGGATTACATAAAGAATGTCAAACATATGGACCATTGCTGCAGCCAAAAAATACAAGCAGCTTGCTGGAAATACCACATAATACACTATATTTTCCTAATGCCTTAGAATGTCTTTACTAGTAAGGAAAAATATTAAATTGCAAACAAATTTTTTTGCTTTAGGGGACTCAATCCTGAACTGTGGAGCAGTTGTGAATGTTCCTGGGTTTAGAGATGAAGATGAGTACTATTTTTCATCAGTCTTTCTATCTGTCTGTCTATGAATACATTTCTTAGATAGCTACGTTTTCCCAATAGGATATTTCAGACTACTACCACTATTAAGACATGAGTGTTCCTCTACACAGGGCAAGCTTACAAGCACAGAGGCTTAGTTTTAATCATTGTTAATGAAAGGAATGATCTAGTGGGTAGAAAAATTGGTATTAGAAGAAACATTTTAAAAGTAGATGCTTTCTCTAAAGAAAGCAAGCAGAATCATATTAGTATGCATGTCAAATTCATTTCATTTTACATTTTGAAAGGACATGGGAAAAATTCAATTTAATGTTTTCTAATGTAAAATCATCCCACAATATGTGCATGTGTGCTTTACAGTCTATAAATAACTAATTTTCAAGTGGAATGTTCTCTTTCCAGATAATTGAAACACATAAGAGTCACAGAGTAACCTCCTCTATAAGCACCAGCTGGAATAATATCAGCAATGACACTACTACTAATAACACCACAGCCTATTTACATCAGATCACAGAGGAACTCCAAGCATGTATTTGCAAAGGATGATCTGCCTCACAGGAAAGCACCCGCATCAGCCTTTGGCTCAAATCTCATGGCACAGTGTATCAGAAGAAGGAAATCATGCCTTGGATTTTCCAGCCTCTGAGTCAGGTAGCAAGACGGTAAATTTGAAATTTTGTTGATTAATTGCTTGATGCAAGAAGGGATCATGATTTCTCCATTCTTTTTCTAATCAATCACATGGGCAAGGTAAGCAGCAACATACTGTCTACGTTAATCACAGCTACAAAATTTAAAGAAAATCTGAAATAATAAATTTTATGATAGACCAGATTTAATTATCAACAGAAACTAAGTCTGAAGCACAACCATGATTTCACAGATCAACTATGGCAAGTCCCTGGTCTTAAAATCCAGTATCATCAGTTCTGTCAGTCCTAATAAAACTTCTTTGAGAGACAAGAGAGAAAATGAAATGTAAAGGTGCTAATTTTCTCACTAACTTGATTGAACAATTTCCCCTGTCAAAGAGATTTATGTTATGTTACAAAAGCACACTTCATTCACAATCTACTAGTCATAGTTGATTTATGGCCAGATTCAAAGAGAAGTTTAGTGAACCTACGTAAGTTTAATAACAGTCTATGCCAATTGGTAATTTCAAGTGTTTTCAACATGCCAGAGTTACCTCAATGTTCCTACACACTCTTAGCTTTACAGCAATTTACAGATGTATCATGTGACTCTATTTAAGTAAAAGCTCATCATCCTCATCTCACTTTAAAGTCAGAGGTTAGAAAGAGGAACCTTCAGAAGATGATTCATATCTTGTAGCTCAGGATGATGCAAACCATTCACTGTATATACCTTTCTCTCCATTCTCTGCAAAAGATTTCAGACATCTAAAATTAGATGCAATGAACCTTCACTTGTGCACCACTGCAGAGCTGAGTTGAGTAGGCCTGAATCTGGAGTCATTATAGCTGTTTAGCAAAATAGGCTCAGGTGAAAAGGTGAAGTATCACAGGTAGACGTGTTGCACATATCCTCTGCTGAGGTGCTGAAAGAAATGTGCTCTATCAAAAGCAGCAGTGAATAGCTGATAGGAAGACAAAGCAAGAAGGCAAGAAAACAAGCAAGCAAGGAAGTGTGACACCAAATGCAAAACACACATTTCCATAGGCTAAAAAATACCTTCTTTTTCAGTTACAGAACTCTTTTTTGTTTGAGGTGTTATTTAGCAGTCCGATTTCTCCTAAAATTACAAGATTTCTTCCTGTTCTACACCAAGTGCAATCAAGTCACCTTTTATAGAAAACAAGTATTACCTGGTTTCTTCTCACTCTAGCAATAAAGAGCTCCAATACTGACAGATTCATCTGAGGATGACAGAAGGAATCATCAACTGTCCTAGAGGCAGAAATGATAGGCACCTTCCAACTGTGCAGTGGTTTGAAAGATATTTCTATCAGTGGGGAGATTTTCAGCATAAATTAAGAATATTCTTGCAAATTTATGAAAAAGATACCTCTTCTCAGCTGTGTTTTCTGTACTGTGTTTTCTTTAAAATTACCATTACTTTTGTTTCTACAAGGCCTGTAGATAACAGTCGTGTTATAGCTCAATAATAATGTGAGATTTTCAATGATCCAAAAACAAGACTCTGGATTTGCAATGGTACCTCTAGATTATTAAGTGTCAGAAAGCCCTAGGTAAGATTGAGCTCATGGGAATGTCTGCATACAAAATAAAATACAAGATGCCTCTGTGATGTTGATACACAGTATATGCATTTGCTGTAGCCTGGTGTTTGGTAATAAGAAAAGATATGTCTCCATTAACTCAGGTTGCACTGTGTACTCACATTAGCATACTGTCTGTAGATCATAGTAAACTAGTCAGGTTAATTTTTACTTTCAGCAGGGAGGATCAGGATGCATGTGTTTGTAAGAGAGGCAAGCAGAGCAACGCCTATAAAGAGCAAAGTCCCTCAGAATATCTAGCATGTAAGAAGTCCCATTTAATTCAGTAGGAATTCAGCTCATGCTTCAGTTATTTGCTGAATTTTGGCCACAGGATCTGGACAAAATTATGAAAATTTGCTTATCCCCATCAATTCCACAAATCTAATCCTCTTCTCTGTACTTATTATTGTACTCTCTGGCATTTTATCTAATTTAGTCCCTGATCCAAAGACACGCATTTTAATACTATTTGCTTATAAAACATCATGGCATTTTAGATGAAAATTCAGCATTAACTGAAGATCATAGAACTTAGCAACTAAGTAAAGGACTACATAGAAGCTAACTTGCAGGGCTATGGTTGAAAGTCTGTTATGTTAAAAGAACAAGAAAATGTCACTTTCTGAAGTCCATGAAGTGTGAGACTTTGTGCATGTTTATGTTCTTCCTTACAGTGAACTTTGCAGCCAGCCTTGTAACTGTCTCCTATCAGTTCAGGGAGTCATCATAAGATCCATCAAAGTCAGCTCAAAAAAGTCAACAACAAGGATAACAGAAAACTTCTCATTCTGAACCGATCAAAAAGCAATCTCTTATTATCTATATTCACATTTAATAATAAACATAAAGAAGCTTAGCTCAATACTAAAACATGGTCTGGTTTTAGAAGAAATGAATGATGTGCATACTTTTTAAATACATAGTTTGTATCTAGGAACCTCATCTATGGGAGACAGTCTTTTTACCTAATCAGGCAATTACTGCTCAAATTCCAGGTTAGGCATCTAAGAGGAGTATGCACTGCCAAGGGAAATTTGTCTCACTTAACTTAGACACTTAACTTGAACGTGTGATCATTCTTTCCACTGTCTACAAGGCAGATCTAGGGTGTCTGGTTGAACCCTGACAGCTAATTTTTTAAATGCCAAGTTCGGAAAGATTAATTTCACCAACTGTGGATAGGTAAAGCACTACAGATAGGACTTTTGACAACATAAAAAATAAGGCAAAATAGGACTGGGAAGAAGAAGAGAAAAATAAAATATTAGGCTATTTATTTAGGCTACATTCCATATCAGTAATGGTATTCCACTGAATAATGATATTCTGTAATATAGTGGGTAGTGGATTCCATGCAATTTAGTTGCAAAAGAGGATCTTCATAACCACTCATCTGAAAATGCCACTCATATTTTCCTTCTTTTTTCAAAGATTCAAAGATCCCCGCTACATTCCATATAACTAATGCTCAGCATTAGAGAGCAAATTATCCCAAATGTCAAAAAATGTTAGATGAATGAAAGATTGTATCTATATCAAACGTCAACTGAAGCCACTGGGGGTTTGTGTGGGTTAAAAGCACATGCATACCCTTCACATTCTGGAAAAAAAATTTCTGTAGACCCCCTTAAATAATACCCCTAATACCCACAGTTACCTTATGGACAGTGTGATCATTAGAGTTCCAAGGTTGTCTGTTTTTTCCACAGTTATTAAAATGACAAAATGTTTTATTAAAATGGTATTTGCACTCTGGGAGCCAAGTCATAAAACCAACTACAGACAAATGGAACTCTAAGACTTTTTATCCAAATATCTTTTGTCTGCTGACTATAGCAAAGCTAACATTCATTTTCATTTAAGCCCTCAAAGGGTAAATAAAATAAAAATGTAATTCCATATATTTTACTTATATCTGAAAATGATATAATTTACTTTCTTTTGCCATACACAGAGTGTTGCAAAATCTTTGCAAATTGTATATGAAGAAGCAAACCTATCTGACATAGTAAAGGTGATAAGCCTCAAACAACATGTCTATGTGTTGAAAGATTTTGCAATAATCCTTTACTTTCTATATATAAAATATTCTAAATGAAAAGGTAATGGGGCTGGGGTTTAGGTTTGGTTTTTTGTTTTTTTTTTTCTTCTCTGAGATTATAGAGAAAATTCTTGCAAGTATTTTGGTCGCTGAGTTAAAAAAGTACACAAGTTAGGAAATGTGATACTTTTTATGAGATATAAAACCATGAAATAACGT
Organism: Nestor notabilis; assembly: GCF_000696875.1. Taxonomy (NCBI): domain Eukaryota; kingdom Metazoa; phylum Chordata; class Aves; order Psittaciformes; family Psittacidae; genus Nestor; species Nestor notabilis. Next base: position 23,953 of record NW_009924110.1, on the reverse strand, counting down.
CTTGAGAAAACAAAAGAATTTGGTTCCTTTTCCTCCTGTATCCATGATTTGTACTCTAAAGGGCCTGCAATTATTAAATCTCTGTGTATTGCTCTCCAGCTGAAATTAATTTCAAGTTGACATAAGAAGGCTTTAAACTACTCCTATCAGTTTGATGCCAGTGTTAGCAACGGACGGCCAGAGGCTGGAGAGGGAAAGCAGGTCATTAGAAGAGCACTTGAAGAGCAGCACAAAGGAATTCCAGCTTCATTGGGACCCAACTTAAATGCGTCCATGCAAACTCAGGTAGCATGGAGAATAAACAAGAGGAGTTAGAGATGCGTGCATGCCTGCAGGGTTATGATCTTATTGGCATCACAAGATGTGATGGGATGACTCCTAAGATTCGAGTGTTGAATGGAGGAATACAGACTCTTTAGGAAGGACAGGCAGGGAAGATAAGGAGGGGTTGTAACCCCTCTGTCCTGGTTTTGGCTGAGATAGTGTTACCAGTAGCTGGAACAGTGCTGTGTTTTGGCTTAAGTCTGAGAATAATGTTGATAACAACCATTTTAGTTGTTGTTAAGTAGTGTTTATCCTAAGGCAAAGGCTTTTCAGTTTCCCATGCTCTGTCAGTGAAGAGGAGCACAAAAAGCCTGGAGGGAGAAGAGACAGGACACCTGACCCGAACTAGCCAAAAGGGTATTCTATACCACAGCACATCATGCCCAGTATATGAACTGGGGGGAGTTGGCTGGAAGCCCTTGATCACTGCTTGGGGATGGGTTGGGCATCGGTCAGCAGGTGGTGAGCAATTTTATTTTGCATTGCTCGTTCTTTCTTGGGTTTATTCCTCTCTTTTTCCTGTTTTTTTTCATTATTATTATTATACATTACTTCCTCTAAATTATTAAACTGTTTTTATCTCAACCAATGAGTTTTTCTTTTTTTTTTTTGGAATTCGCTTCCCCATTCCACTGGGACAAGGGGGTGGGGTGGTGAGTAAGTGGCTGCATGGTTCTTAGTTGCCAGCTGGGGTTAAACCACAACACCCTCTATGTCAATGATGAGCTGGAGTCCATGGAGCTCCAGCTGGGGGTGAAAGAGGAGCCAGCCAAGAGCCAATGAGGAGAGGTACTATGCTAGGCCTCGTTCTCACTAACAAGGAGGGGCTGGTGGGGAACGTGAAGCTCAAGGGCAGCCATGGCTGCAGAGACCTCGAAATGATGTAGTTTGAGATCCTTAGGTCAGTGAGAAGGTTCCACAGCAAGCTTGCTACCGTGGGCTTCAGAGCAGACTTGGCCTCTTTGGGGATCTGCTTGGTAGACAACCATGGGATAAAGCCCTGCAGGGAAGAGGGGCCCAAGAAAGCTGGTTAATATTCATGGATCACCTCCTCCAAGCTCAGGAGCAATGCATACCAACAAAGAGGAAGTCACTAGCAGGCCTGCACAGATGAACAAGAAGATCCTGGACAAACTCAAACAGAAAAAGGAAGTCTACAGGGAGTGGAAGCAAGGACAGGTAGCTTGGGGGGAATATAGAGAAATAGTCAGAGCAGCCAGGGATCAGGGCCCTACAGGGTGCCTACAAGAAAACTGAAGAGGGACTTTTTACAAGAGATTTAGAAGGGATAGGACAAGGGGCAATGACTTTAAACTGAAAGAGAGAAGATTTAGATTAGCTATTAGGAAGAAATTATTTACTGTGAGAGTGGCGAGACACTGGAACAGATTGCCCAGAGAAGTTGTGGATGCCCCATCCCTGGAAGTGTTCAAGGTCAGGCTGGATGGGGCTTTGAGCAACCTGTTCTAGTGGAATGTGTCCCTACCCATAGCAGGAGGGTTGGAACAAAATGATCTTTAAGGTCCTTTCCAACCCAAAGCATTTTATGATTGTATAAAAGTATCCAAACTTGCGACCTCATTTATTTGTTCTTTCAGTGAAAGGCTGGCTACAGATGGTAGCAAACAGGAAACATTAATTAAATTTTGTACTTTATATTTCCCACTTGCTTATATATGATTCCATATTTTTTTTTTTTTTTACACCATAATAAGACAAGTATAAAAAGCTTTATTGCCTGTTTTTGGGTAGTATAATAGGCACTTTGGGTAGTATAATAGGCACTTCTGCATAACCTATGTGATCTTCATCAAAGGATCAGTCCTGGTCAAGTAGTTCAGACCAGCTAACTGTGTATCCTGGCCCTAAAATTCAAAGCCTGAAGCAAACTATTTTCTCTCCCATAAATAATTTTCCTTATCAAGAAAACTTGGCTCCAGACTGGGGCCCAGGAACAAATCCGCGGATGTGATATGGATGTGATTTAGCCCTGGAGCTAAACAGAGAGGAAACCAGCTAAACAGCATATCCATGCTGAGCCTACCCACCTCTCTCCTTATTTTGCACCTTTGTAAATGAGCAAAGGATATCATCATGCAAGTCACTGAATAAATACAGTGAAGCATTCTGCTTTGCTTTTGTTAACGCATCTCTTGCAGTATGCCAGGTTCTGCTTGCTGCTGCTGGAGCTGTTATTGTGAACAATAAAAGCTATAATTGTCAATATGTTAGATTAAGAAATTAGAACCTAACCTGGGCAAAATAAAATATACAGCAGCTAAGAAAGAGCAATGCATATTAAGTATCTCTGAAAAAATTAGAGGATGAGACACAACGGAACACTGAAACACTCAGTTACCAACTCTGCAGCAGATTTGATTACAGACTTAGGGGTGTAGTACATTTAAGAGTTAATAGTTTCCAGTGAAAGAAAACTTAGATACAGAGAGGACAGTAAGACTTTGTACATAAGTCCCAAGGCACAAGAATATAAATATAGAAGGAGAGGATAAAATTGCTGTCAGCACAGTGATGGTGAATATGCAAGATGAAGAAAGAAGGTTATTTGAAGCAGGAATTTATTTTATTAATTTGAAAGTATGCACATTCAAATATTTCTTTTCCTAAAAGCAAGAGTGTCTGTTTTTCTCCTATATTTATTCTTGTTGAAATATCAGATACATCATTAAAGTTAGTTTGTTTACACTGCCAAATCAAAGGAGGTTTTTGCTGAACTGGTAAAGTGATATTGATATTTTTACATCAAAAAGGTTATTTTAAAAGATACAAAAATGTTATATAAAACCTCAAATAAAAGTTTTGGTTTACTTTTGGCATTCCTTAAACTCCTATTTAATATTTCATTTTTTAAATTTAGGTCAACTTTTAGACGAACAAGGGGTTTTTCTGAAAACAAAAAAAAAAACCCAAAAAACCCTCCCGGTAATAGTTCCTAAGGAACAATGTAAAGGAAAGATAACATATACTTTATATGAAAGGAGAAGTGTTAGACTGAAGGGCAAGAATTAGTTCTTGCCTCACAGTCAGTGCTCTTTGGAGGGGTTAATAGTGAAGCTGATGAGGGAGAGTTGGTTGATATAGTCTACTTGGATTTCAAGACACCATTAGCAAAAGTCTGTTTCAAAGGCTCTTAAATAAGCCAAGCAACCATGGGAAGAAAGTATAGGTCTTTAAAGAGGTAAATAATTGATTAAAAGATAGGAAACAGAACACTGTGTCCTTATTGCAGAAGCAGGACTCACTGGATACCTAGAGATATCTATGCTGCAATCCTTGGGCTACTCAGCCCAGAAAAGAGGGTGAAAAATAAGATGACAACATTTGCTAATGGTGCAAAATTTATCATAATTGTAAAGATGGTGCATGAATTCTGTGAAGAAATGGCAAAGAACCTTGTGAAAATGAGTGACTGGTAAAATAATGGCAGATGAAATTAAGTAGATTTGAAACATAGGTAAATGCAAAGTGACACACCGTGACTTCACATGTACAATATTGGAATCTGAGCTGTCACCACCACTCCTGAGTAAGACCTCAGGGACCTAAGGATCAGCCTTGTAAACAATTTTGTTAAATACCATTATCCATGACCTTAGTACAAAAGATAGGAGAATGTGAAATGTGGACATTACACAAAATACCAGTGATAGAGAGGGTAACAGCAATATGATGTAAGAAGAGTTGGCAACCTTGAGGACTAATGTAATTCAATTGGGACTTTATGACTGAAAGCAAAAATCTGTCATGAACTGGTTCTCAAAAGAGGAAAATCCAAACAGGGATAAATCTAGTTTAGAAAATTAAATAGATAACCATCAAGAGATTAAATCCTGGGCTAGCATTTTAAGCAAGCTTGTGGGAGCAAAAAAGTCCAACTCCACTTTTGCTATGGAGCTTCATCAGTTGATAAACAAGATCTATTCTAAACTTACATCCTTGTGAATGAACTACCCAAAGGAACTTGGATAAGATTAATTTCCAGAGTCATCCTTTAGTTGTCTTGTAAAAGTGCAAACTAAAATCCAGCATGACAGAAGACAAGAAATTTTCCCAGGAATCTGAGGATGTAAGGGAGATACAAAGCAGAGATATAAGCCAGGTATATAAAGACCAAACCAGTAACTCTGCTGCCTTGCAAAAACTCACAGAAGCAGAGGCATAACTTAGGGACACCTGTGCAAAGGGATATATCAGCCTCTGAGGTCCCATTAAAAGGAAGGTTGCAAATATTTACATTGCCCACAGCAGCAGTACTTCCCAGTTGCTCTGTACTAATTCTGGTGGAGATGGGAGCAGGGTGACAACAGGTCCCCTCTGCTTATGCTTCTGCTGGTCAGTGCTATCCAATAAATTATGTTGTCATATGAGATTATCGCCATGCTCTAGTGTAGTTTGAGTCTCCTCAGAGTTTCTTAGCCCTGGAACACCACTCAATTAATGGAGCTACACGGCTTTTGCAGAACTCCTAGTTTCTGTCTGGTCGGCTCAGTGTTCAACAAGTGAGCCCATGTCCACCCATGCTCATCTGTGTACATGGGCACACTACCTTTAACTTAGATTTCCTTTGTGCCAAGGAAAGGGCACTGCCTCCAGTTTACATTGGAAGAAATGAGGCTGTAAGAGAAAAAAAAGGTCACATGAGGCTTGTGGCCTAAATAAAATTTAAAATCGGTTTCTGAAGTCCCATGGTGCTCTACTGACCTCCCAGTCATGTCTTAGTCACTCTTAGGAAGAAATATCCCCTCTACATTTCTGAACTCAGAGGACTTTTCTGGTTTTCTGTAGAAGTACATTTTCTGTACTGCAATGTTTTTGTGGTGCCAATTACAGCCACCACGCAGTGTTTCTTCAGGGTAAGAGGAGAGCTTTGAAAGGGAAACATTCTGAATGAGCAACTAAGATGAGGCATTAAAATCTGGTATCAGCTTTCTATCTGTCAGGTGCAATCCTGAGAGCGAGAGATAGAAGAAGAGGGAATCAGGGAACCGCTTTTTAGGGAAATTAAATTACTATCCTGATACCATTGCAAAGTGTGACTGTAAAGGTTGCACATCAAAAGGTTGTACACAAATGTTCTTCACATTTCCTTTCATTTCAAAATGATCTTGAGGAAGATAAATGGTTGGCATGATCATCTCTTATCAGAACTCATACAAGTATGTATGTCAAAAAATAAACATCTTTTTTAACAAACAAACAGTAAGAAAATGCAAACTAGCTAAATAGTGCTTGCACTTCAGCATAGCCACACACAAAGTTCCCATATCTTACATTCACGATACTTAAAACTATAAATAGCCCCACATTTTCACTTTACTTGTACAAAACACCATTGTGTTTGATGCTTTAGAAAAGAGCAGATTTAACCCAATTGATTTATGGAATATATGGCCAAACTGGGGGGGTGAGGGGAGGAGAAGAAAAGATACTTGCTCTTTCATAAATAAAAAAGCCTACAGAATTTCATAAGAAAGAAAGAATTTTAGATCTAGAGTATACTGACAGCTCAATTTGATCCAGCTCTAGAAATGTTAAAACAAAAAAAAAGTTAAAAACTTAAAGGTTTAGTAGCTTAAAGGCACTTCACAGGAACTAAAAAAATCTACCAAGTCACTTTCCTTAAAGTTTCTAAATAGCCAGAGCAGCTCCTCCAGTTTCATATTCCACAGTTGATTATGCATATATCACATAAAAAAACACCCCAACAACCAAATAACATTTTTCACCTCTTTGGTTGCAGTTCACTAGATGCTCTATGTACCTGTGCCATGAGTCCATGACTTCACCATCAGTGCCTGATCCAGGACCCATTTTGGTCAATAGAGGGCTCTCATTTACTTTAATGGGCTTTTGGATCAAGAGCATTGGATCATGATAGTGAGGATCATAATTCAAATTATACAATTTATTTTTAACATTTTTTCTTTGTACTGTTCATTTCCAAAAAATGTTTCAAAACTGCTTATCATGTTTTTGGACTCTCAAACAAGAAGATGTTTTAATGCTCAAAAATTTAGTTAAATTAATCTTAACTAGATCTAACAACCAAATGAGTTATTTTGTCTTTATTTCATGAAAATGGACAGATAAAAAATACTAGTTTGCAATCATCTTTTTTTCCCCCAAAGATTTTTCTCTGGCAGGGTAAAATAAACAGTTTTGATGCTAAAATTTCTGTTCTCTCCTTTTTCCAAATGCAGAGCACTGAGAAGCTAGCTGGAGATCTTGCAGAAAGAAAATAGGAAAGACTTTTAGTTTTCAGACTGGTTGTTACCCTGAGCAGCTCCAGGTTCTGCAGAAAGGCAGTTTGACAGTTCTTAGCAACTCCTGGGGACAGACTTCTTCTCCAGTGGCATACTTCCAAGCCTTCTGCGGCTGTAAAATTGCATGCTGATGGTTCCCTTATGGTATAGAAAAGCTAATGTTGTCTTTCACAGACTGCAGAAGGAACCAAGAGGGGAAGGAGCATGACCGACCCGGACAGCTAAAAGAAGAATCACTTAAAAAAAAAAGTGTGGAAGAATGAAAAGGCAGCCAGCAGAAGAGAGATGAATGAGGAGCAAGAAGAGGAATTTTCCTGTTCTGGTACAGTCAATGAGTTCTCTGTCAGTATGGGAAGAATCCCCATGAGTGCACCTGGCTGAGATCTACAGCCTTTGAGAAAATACAGAAGACAACTTCTTCTCAGACCATGAGAGGGGAGCGAGTGAGTCTTTCCCAAAGGGCAGAACTGAAAAAGACCTTCTATATCAGAAACTATAGTGATTGTGTGCATATTCATTTCTGAAGAATGCAGAATCACTCCTTTTGCTGCTTGTAGACCAAGCACACTAAATGTCCATTTCTCTCATGCATGTGATTTTTCCCTTCTATTTTGGGAATACTTATGCTTGTACCAGGTGCTTTGAATGTCCTTCAAGCCACCTCCTTTGTAAGAGAAACATCCACTGCCTTTTTCAAGCCAAAGACCTTCTGTCTTCCTATTTCTTCCTTTGTAATATACTTTGTAAATTTCTCCTTTTCTTCCACCTTCTCCCTATTTCCCTAATTTTATGGGCTATGTGCCTTTTACTTCTTTCCCATTCCCATTTCTTCCTTCCACCTGCCCCCAGCTCTCCCGTTCTCCGCTTCCTCAAGGTTTTATATAGCTTTCTTTCTGCTAGTTCTGCTCTTCCACCCATCTCATCCTTACTGTTATCTTTTATTTTTCTCTGGGGCATATACCTTTCATGGTGCCAAGCTTATTTAGGATAGTGACAGAGATGCGAATGGAGGCTGTGTCATGCTGGAGGCTGTTTATAGATGCCTACAACTCATTCTATTTGTAGGCAACGACAGACAAACAGAGAAATGTCATCACGTGTTAAGTCTCAAAAAAGAAAACAGAAGGTATTGTAAAGAAGGAATGAGGCTGTTGACAGAGTAGGTGTCTTTTGCTGTGCTTCAAATTCCCCAGCAGAGTCTCAACTCCTTCATCCTCTGAGCTCCACCGGCAGGAACCCTTCCGTAGCTCTTAAATCTGTGATACAAAGGTTACCACACCCTAAATGACTCCTTTTATGTTTTCTATTGCTCAGGCTATTTTCAATGTTTTGTTCTTGTCATGTGTTTCATATAGGGTATTAGTCACTATAGCAACCTTAACTGCAATTTGACCAAGAATATAAATGAGAAATGTGTACCTTACACTGTAATAGCTCTGTACTCATCACCTCCCAGATATTTCACAGACAGAATTGCAAAAGACTTCTTAAGTGATCAAATAAAAGCCTTCTTTTTTTTTTTTTTTTCTTTTTTTTGGAAAACAAACTAATTGCAATACAAATTATTAGAGCACTGTACTTGTAAGGAAAGCATCAGACACAAATTGAAAAGGTAACTTATTGCAAATTATTAGAATGATATGTCTGCTAGTGACTCTTCCATAACAGTGACTCAGAGCAATGCACATTTTATATCAAACAAAATAAAATAGCACGGTTCAGATTTGTATTGCAACTAACAGAAAGAATGGGTTAAAATTCTGCAAAAGAGATAGAAGAGGTTTTGCACTGTTCAGAGAAAACCCAAAATGTTAACTTGGGGAAAAAATCTGCAAGGTCTAAGGAATTTGATAAAATACAAAATATTAGTAGACAGTACATCACAAACTCTGGGTTCTTAGCGAAGTCTAATTTATACCACTGTACATCAGAATGAATTCATGGAGGTCAATGCTAGCAAGTCATAGTGAAACTCCTGCTGTAAGTAAATCAGCAGCTCAGGTGTGTAGCAAAAGTGTATTGCAAGTGGGTTTTGTCTGGGGTGAAAGTCTCATAAAATCATGTCCTAGTCCCATTGGTGACAGTTTTCAAGTGATGCATCATCATCTGTACAGCCATGTGTGTGTGGCACCACCAAGGTGAGAGACGTGCTCAGAGATCCTGCTAAGCCTCTCTGCAAGGTCCAGCTACTAAGATGGACACCAAGAGTTAATTGTACTAGCATGGAAATTTAAGTACTGACTTGGACTATGCTTTAATGACAAATATTTAATCAAATTTGAAAATTTGTTTTGTTTGTGGGGGATTTTAGGAAATTTAAGCAAGAGTGATTAAGAGTACTAGTCGGATTTAACCATTAGAGTAGTTAACCAAGAATTAACTCAGTTGTTAAATGGCTGATCCAAAAATCATGAGAATAGCTTTTGGGGGCCTTATCTTTCATGAACTGACACTGTGTGCACCCAGATCAATGGAGCTTCAATCCTGATCACTCTGTACTGAGGGAAGTTATACCTAATGGAATATCTTAATGTTTTGCACATACAGGTGAGTTTTCTGAGGCCTCACTCTAACAGAGGAACCTGGCTTTCACTGCTATTCCAATATAATTTTGTTGTATTAAATAATTCCTTCAAAGGGGACACTACTCCAGAAGGAAAGTTAATTAGTATTAAAGTATTTTCTTTATTTTCATGCTCTTGGAGTAAGTCTAGCAAATTATTATTCTGGAATATCTGGCTGTTTCAGCTGTGTGTGTTCTCCCAATCTTATTTCCATCTTTTATACTGTATCTCACACCCATCCTTGCAAACACTTCAGTGCTATTACACAAACTTTTTCAATGACACTCCAGTAAAAATAAGCAAGTGCTTAAGTACTTTCAAGAATGGAGACCTGGTGAGTATCAAGAGCAGTCAGAGTTAGGCATAAAAGAACTGATTCCTTTCGAGTATACGAAATAAATGTTTTGTACCATGCTATATTTTAGGTGAATAGGAATTGAATGACAGCAATACAGTGAGGCATGCAGTTTTAAAGTCACTGCCAATGGATAGGAAGAATTGTTCCAGTCTATGTGCTTTGGGACAGGAACACACAAGTCAAGTGAACCAGAATTCACATGAAATCAATGGATTTGATTTTTCATTTTCTGTCATCTAAAATTCTGGTCCCTGCATTGATCATAAAAGCATATCAGGACACAAAAACATATCAAAATGGTTGTTGATTTTTCTTAGACTTAGAGCATAAGGGAAGTAACATATTTAAAACTTGAGATGTTTTTGTGCTGTATTCCAGCTGAGAAGGTTAAGAAATAAATTCTCTAAAGAGTAAATGGTCACAATTCCATTGATCTGAACTGCATTGCCTTTCATTTAGACCAGAAGAAACAATATCACAATTTCATGAAAGTGTTTACTGTTTCTGATCTATACACAGGAATAGTAATAAAGCCCATAGAAACTTCAGGTATATAATATTAAGAAGAATTTAGGCACATAACACTAACATTCTCAAATACAGATCTCTACTACAGAAGAATGCTCAAGCACAATTCCAATCACAATTTTTAGTAATTATGATTATGGATGTGTAAAAACAAATGAACTCTGATCTTCAGGATGGGTAAAACTTGACAGTCCTTGACTGCAAATTGTTTCACAGACACTTAAAGCAAGTAGTTCTTTTACAGTATACAAATCATCTCCTGTTCTCCAGATGAGATCTCTGCATCTGTCTATGCCAGAAAAGATGTAGATCTCCACATGCATATTTCTTAGTATAGGGTTTGAAAGAAAAGGTCAGTTTATTCTACACTTTTAAGTAATGATGCCATCCTAAACAGAAGAACTGTAAACTGATATACTGGGTATAAATGCAATTTTAGAGGGATTAATCTACCTGCATGAAGCTGTCTCAGTATGTAAACAGATGAAAGCTGGTGGACGTTGTAAACACAATATTTGCATATCTTTACATATAAATCAGACATCAAAACGGAAGTTAGACCTTACAGTAACCTGTGGAAATTACAGAAGATACTATAAATAGCCCTGTCAAGAGATTCAAGTACCCTCCAGTCCTATTCCCCATGACTCCAGACCTGCATTGCACAGTAAATGCCATTGAATAATGACAATTTCTCCCTTAATTAAAAAAAAAAAAATCAAAAAATCAAAAAAGCTAATCTTGCTTAGGATGGGAACAATTGATAAAGGAGTGGAGCTGTAAATCACTTGTGACAGATAACAATATAAATCACCTTAATTTAATAATCAATAAAATCACAACTGGATACAGAAAGTATTGCTGTTGCTCAGGAACAGTAAGTATCTTTTATTTGGATAAGAGGATTGACTGAAAACTCATGGAAAAAAAATGAAATAAATGCATCTTACATTTTCAGAAACAATGATTAAATGAAATTGGCAACATCATTATGGTGCTGATTTGTGGGCTGTTTCTTTCTTGGGCGGGTTGGTGGGGTTTTTTGTTGTTTTATTTTGTTTGAACTGTTCAGGCACATAATTGGAGAGATGGAATTAGGGACATGTTTTGGAGGGGATGTTGGTAGTGTCAGGCTTATGGTTGGACTTGATCTTAAGGGTCTTTTCCAACCTAAAAGATTCTATGATTCTGTGAAATATAAGAAAGAAGAATCTATCTCAATACCTCAGCTATCAAAGTATTGCTTAACCCTCCTCATGGTATCACAGTACAAATCATTTTCTGCTATAGAACTGATCAGCATCAAATAACTACAGTTTGTCTCATGGTTAATACATAAACGTACTCAGCTTTACACCTCTGCCACGTGGTTGGTGCTGTTCAGGAAATGTTGTAGTCAGGAACATTGCTATGGGAAATCACTGCATTTTCCAAGCATATGAGAAATCTCTGGTACAGACGTTTCAGAAAAAGGTTTCTTTGCAGATCAAAGAGCATCAAGCAAACTTGAGTAAACAATTTTGGTAACTACTATTAACATTGCCATAATCAGATAGATTTTTTGGATATTAATAGCAAAAGTGAGAAAGTTACTAAACATTCACACCTATGTATTCTTTTACAATTATTAGGTATCTTAAATTTCTAAAAACTCTAAGAAGCTTGAAATTTTAAAGCAAGAATATAAACCTGCATTAATAGGCTAAGGCTCCCCTGAATCATGTTTGGGAAAAAATATTGCTCGGGTCCAGTGTCCAGAATAATATTAGTCTGTGTCTGAAATAAAACATGACTGGTAGGATAGTCCACAGATGACCAGGTTATTTAACAATGTGTCTGTTTCAAGGGTAATCAGATTGTCTGAGAATGGATGGCCCACAATGTAAACAAGATGGATCTGAGAAAATACAGATTAAAAGGTAGTTCACAGAACTGGTGTGTAAACACAGTTAAAGAAAACAGAAATCAATTTTAATCAGTTAGTCTTGAACAGGGATCAAAATATTATTGTAATTTAAACATACAGATAATCATCAGAATTGACCATAGTTCATGGCAGAGGTGGTGCAGTCTCTGAATTGGGCATATAAAGCTGTAGCGAGCCCCACTGAGCCTCACGAGGGATCTTTTCAGAATCAGGTGTGCAATACTGGTACTGTGGTATCCTGCACTGTGTAACTAATTACGCAGGCATCACCTTGTTAGTGTGAAAGGGAGCTGTATCATACAATCTGGTCTAAGGTTTCATTAGTGGTGTTTGGTCTCATTACACACCCTTGAGGTTTTGTCTGGCTGTGAAATCTGAATGTAACAGTTCACCTAGCTTGTCTTTAGTGACAATAGTTACTGTTTGGTAAGAGTGATGGGGAAATGGAAGCTGACCTTTTAAGGATAGGATACTAGCACTGTAGCTTTTTTTTGGTGAGGGCTAAAAGAGCTCAGAGCATGTGAGCTCTGTGATGCTGCATCCAGAGTTACGCTGTTGTGCCTCTGGAAGAGGTTGGCCTGTGGTACTGAGCCAGGGAGGTTTCAACCTACCACAGACACCTATAAAAGAAGGATTACATTCTCATAATAGACAGAATTCCTCTTAAAAAGCTGAGTCTTGTGATTAATGCTGTAATATGCGGAAACCTCACCTATAGCCTGATTCTCATGGAGACTTATTCTAAGCAACAGCGAGAATATATTACCAGTTACGCACCCCTTATATGTCTGAATAATTCCCCTTAACATTAAGGTAGGCTCTGTGAGGCTTCAAGGCATAGAGCCCACAGTGAGCAGAGATCCACTGACATTTCTTTTTCTGTTTTAAGAACTTTATTCTTCAAAGGGGCATCATTTTAATAGCCAGGAAAAGACAGACCACTCTAGTTTTTTGTTGGTTTACCCATTACAATTCAACCACTTATGGCTATGGGAGAATATTTCAAAAGCAGAAATAAGCAGGTAGATGCTCAGCACCCACTGAATGCCAAAGGCAGTTTGGTTCCTAAGCTCCTCATGCCTTTGAAAATCTCCCACAGAAGCTTCAAATATAACAGAACATCTCAGTGCTGACTTTGTATTAGGTTTTCTTGTTTTGACTGTAAAACTTAAGCAAATCACCTGTATTATAAAATAACATGACATTTTCTTGTTTTGCCATAGACTGCATTTTAGAGCCAGTGGAATAAAAGCCAATGACTGACAGACCCTTCGGTGAGCATGCAAAATGAAAAAGATACCAGGAATTTCTCTTTCCCAGCACTAGGTCCCCTACCATATCCTCCCCCCCCCCCCCCCCCCCCCCCAAGGAACCCTGACTTTTTTCTACTGTGGAATTACAGCAGTCTAGCTGGGATAAAGAAGTACACGCCATCACTGTGGATGGATGACTGTGGAGAGTCACTCATCCACTTAACAGAAAAACCAAGGGCATCCACCTAGTGTTCGGCATATAATTTCTGAAAGCTACCTATATAACAAATACAGAACATACTCTCAGATACAGAACATGATCAGATACTGCCCGAGTTCTTGCTGTCTCTCAGCTAGGTGCCTAAAATTAGGTAATATGAGTCTTAATCTCTACATCTCTCCATTGACTACACAAACAGGATCTGTTCCAGGGACCTGGAAGCGTGTGAATACCTCCTGCACATACGGTGAACTAGGAACATCATTATTACCCACTTCTGTATATTCTACACAAAAAACAACTCCTAGTAAATGCTGAGCACCAAGGTCCTGTGGAAAAAATAGAGAAGATGACTTTGCCACATCTGCTATATGAAGGTCTTTCCAGATTAACAGAACCTATTTCTAACAAACCCCAAATTGGCAGTATTCATTACCTTTTAATGATCTTTTTTTTATAACTGCGTTTAACAAAGTGACTCAGTTCAGTTTCATGGGCTCAAGAAGCCTTATGATATATCAGTTCCCTCCCAGGCACTTACGTATTCCACACTGACTCCAGCACATTACCATGAGAATGTCGGGGGTGTTTTTGAGGATCAAATGAATTTTCTTCTACTTCCCAAAATTTTCAAAGAACTCTTATGCTGGCTAAAAAATGAAGACTCATGTTCCCGCAAGGAAACATGGACCACAGATAATAACACTCAGAACAATAATCATCACAAATAATAAAAATAAAATTCCAAATTGTTCTGTTTCTTAGCAATTTCCTTAAAAAATACTTACAGACATGAAATTACTGCATCCTTAGAATAGATGTTAGTGAAATTCATTGTTCTGCTTTTCATTCACTCCATTTTACTACCATATTCTGGCAGGCTTAAAATACAGAGATTTAGGCAATGTCAGGTAAACATGATCTGTATATAACGCAAAGACAATAACTAACTTAGTCAGAAATAAGAAAAATGACAATGATGCTATCTTTCCATCTGATTCTTTCAGATCTGTAGTCCAGTAGTTACACTCCCTACAAAGACAGAAATGGAGCCTAAACAGGAAGGGAAAAGTGAATGTGAGAAGCCAGTTATTTCTGTGACAAGCTCTCTTATTGCTTAAGTCCTGCAGACAGACTGGGTTACCAGTGTTCTCAATAAGAAAAGCCCCTCTTCCACATCTTTTTTGACAACAGAACTCTAATTTAGAAGCTGGGAGAGAAAAGGCAATGGCAGCTTAGTAAGTAGATGAACTGCAAAGGACTAAGGAGGAAGGACAGATCATCACTTTGTCAGAGACATGGACAGTGGGATTGAGTGCACCCTCAGCAAGTTTGCCAACGACACCAAGCTGTGTGGCTCGGTTGATACGCTGGAGGGAAGGGATGCCATCCAGAGGGACGTCGATATGCTTAAGAGGTGGGCCAATGAGAACCTCATAAACTTCAACCACGCCAAGTGCAAGGTCCTACACCTGGGTCAGCACAACCCCAGGCACAGCTATAGGTTGGGCAGAGAAGAGAGTCAGAGCAGCCCTGTGGAGAAGCGCTTTGGGGTGTTGGTTGATGAGAAACTGAACATGAGCTAGCAGTGTGTGCTTGCAGCCCAGAAACCAACCGTATCCTGAGTTGCATCAAAAGAAGCGTGACCAACAGGTCAAAGGAGATGATCCTGCCCCTCTACTCTGCTCTTGTAAGACCCCACTTGGACTACTGTGTCCTCAACATAAGAAGGACATGAAGCTGTTTGAGCAAGTCCAGAGGAGGCCCATAAGGATGGTAAGAGGGCTGGAGCACCTCCCGTATGAAGACAGGCTGAGAAAGTTGGGGCTGTTCAGCCTGGAGAAGAGAAGGCTGTGTGGAGACCTCATAGCAGCCTTCCAGTATCTGAAGGGGGCCTAGTGACAGGACAAGAGGTAATGGCTTCAAACTTAAACAGAGGAAGTTTAGGTTAGATATAAGGAAGAGGTTCTTTACTGTGAGGGTGGTGAGGCACTGGAACAAGTTGCCCAAAGAAGTGGTAAATCCCAGGCACTGTTCAAGGACAGGTTGGACAGAGCCTTGCATGACATGGTCTAGGGATAAGCGTCCCTGCCTACAGCAGGAGGGTTGAAACTACATGATCTTAAGGTCCTTTTCAAACCTAACTATTCTATGATTCTATGATTCTGTGATCCCTGCTTGGAACTCCCTATTTTATAAGAGTTGGCTTCAATGCTGTTCAAGAAGGGAATGAGATGTCAAAGAACAAAAAATTCACCCGGTGAAAAAGGCTAGATCTCCTTTAGTTTCATGCATGAAGGGTAGAACATGGTTCTGCCTTCTTTACATCTTTCCAAATTAAAAAATTAATGGCTGGTTAAAGCAAGAGGAGACACTTAAGCTCACTACTGATGAAGATCACTAATGGTTCTCTTCAGGAGGGCATTTTGCCAGTTTTGCTTAAGCAGCAGTTAGGCTCTTGCTCAAAATCCTATCTTTGGATGACATTAGCAAAGCCAATACTGTCCAATGGCAGGCCACCTAATATTTGGGAAGATAACTGATTTTATGCTGATGGATCAATTCTAGCAAAGTTTGCATTTCAAAGACTTAGTTAGTCCCCATCTGGCTTGGCCAGTATGTGAGTAGAGAAATGAGACTACATGATCACAGCTGTTAGGAGTACCACTGCATTGCAATTGAAACTTGAATGCAACAGATGCTTTCATTTTATACCTCCTTCTCACTCAGTCAAGATTCTAGTCTTGTTACTTGTTTAGGACATGATCCTGTCATCACTGAAGTCAATGGAAAGGCTGACATTTAGCTAAGTTCCCAAAATGCAAAGGTATCACTGGATAATTGCATAAACATTCATGTGTACTCTATTAATTTACAGTAATTGTGGGGCTGTTTTCCTTTGGAGGAAAGTGGAATACATCTCTTTTTTCTTTAATGAAGGCTCAGAATACATACATGGTGAAGAAATAACTTTGGTTTATCTGCATATAAGCATCCCAATTCATGATGTTCTACTCCTCTGTGCAGCCACATCATGAGACAGAAATACGAATTAGAAGCAGATTAATACATAAATGAAAAACCACATAAGGAAAGAGTTTGGACACATTTAGGTAATTTTAAACCTGTCATGCAGGTTTAAATTAAAATTTTAAGCTTTGTCATGCATTTTGCGTAAACCAGACCATCAAATTCTTTTATCCAGTCAATACAGAGAGATAACTAGCTGTGAAATCCAGTAAGCACCTAAAGAGTGTCAATCTGCAGGCCTGCACAGACCACTTTACTGAGTAAGGAACTCCGGCATCAGAAGATTCCTGAAGCGTGGGTAGGCACAAATTAGGTGATTAAGGTACATAGGCGAAATTCATCTACTCTGAAGAAATATTCTGAGGTGTGTTGGAAGCTATTTCTGCAATTCTCTGTTAAGAATATATATGTGGGCTTCACAAGATTATTCATATCCCAGATGTTCTACTGAGACTGTCACTATTACTACTTTCCAGATTAGCACACCCCATGAGCCCACCCTCAGAGCTCAGAAAACTGCAGCAATATCTTCCTAATAAAAACCTCACAGCAATCCTCTCTGTCTTTACTGCAGTACCCTTTCCTTATGACTGAGCGAACTGTAGCCAAAATGTTCAGTTAGCGTAAGTCATAGGAACTCATTTCCTGGAGCACCCGCCAAAGTGAATATGTCTCTAGAGATTAAGTCACTTCAGTCAAGGCCTCTTTAAGTCTAAGTGTAATTTGTTGATAGTGATTATTTTTAAAGCACTGATGATTGTACACCTGGTTACCTGTGCATTCTCCCCATTTTTCTGTCATGCCCGTTAAAACTTCTTGTGAAGACCCTGCTATTAAAATCTAAATAAAAAAATTCAATGTCAAGATAGAAGGACTGATTCTATCTTTGGAATTTCTTTCATCTGGCAATCTGGTAGAATTTAAGTCCAACCAAGCAGTCTTGAGGTGTGATAAAAAAGGAGATGCAGAATGCTTGACTAACTGTTCTTGTTGATATGTTTGATTTTTTATTGCAATATATTTTGTTTTCTATATATGAACTGTTCACCACAATGAAAATGGTTAAACCTTAACTGAGAGTAATATCTAAAAAAGAATAAAAATCTCAAGTAAGGTAGCTAGAAGAGATGCTTATTGACAATTTTTAAACAACTGCTCAAAATTACTCTTGCTTTATCTCTACTCCCCTTTTTAAACTTCTTTCACTGTTAAC
>NW_009924110.1:3996-6233 GCF_000696875.1 Nestor notabilis | reverse complement strand
CAAGTCCTCCCCCTTCCCTCCCCTTCCCTTCCCTTCCCTTCCCTTCCCTTCCCTTCCCTTCCCTTCCCTTCCCTTCCCTTCCCTCCCCTCCCCTCCCCTTCCCTCCCCTTCCCTTCCCTTCCCTTCCCTTCCCTTCCCTTCCCTTCCCTTCTTTTCCTCTATTGATTCAAAAGCTTCTTCCCTGTTTGCCTCTAATTCCTCTAGCTTCTTCAGTACCTCCATTCTGCCTAGCCACCTGATTTCTCTCATGATCAGTACCATAACTTCTCAGCATTTTTTTCATGACCTGTACTCTCCTTGTCCTCTTTTTTCTCTTCTGACACTTCTTCCTAGATGATCTTAAGGTCCTTTCCAACTCTAAATATTCTATGTTTCTATGATTTATGGATTAGTCTTTCCCATGTCAGAAATACCACGATTTTACCTATGTTTCCTATTATTTCACTTTCATCTCCCAGCTATCAGCTCATTCTTCATGAGAGAAGAACAAGAACATGAGAACATTAGTTCTTACTATAACACTATCAGAAATCCATTCCAACCAACTTGTTTTCTCTGATTTAGTTTTAACCTTCTTCAGAGCCATGTGAAAGTATTCACTCTAAAATCTCTAAAGGCTTCCTATCTAAAGTTCATGAGGACACCATTTTCATCCACTCAGGCCTGACACACAGATCTTAGAATACTGTATGTCCATGTCTTCAAAAATTCTCTCTTTGTCTGGTTACCAAGGTGGAATATTTGAGAACATACTTCTCATCCACTCTTCAAATTACTGTGTGGGTTTTCTGTCCTTGCTTTCCTTCTCTCTTCCCTCTACACCTTGTTTCTGTGTGATCTCATCAGCAAATACAAATTCAACTACCATCTGTTTGCTAATGACTCACAGATATACAAGTCTACTCCAGACTAATCGCCTTATGTCCAAACTGAAATCTCAGTTTGCCTCTCTGACATCACCTCATGTATATGTAGCCATCATCTCCAACTTAACATGAATAAAACAAACAGCTTATCCTTTCCCATGCACCAAACCTTTCTTTCTCAGTTAGCTCAAAATATAAGTCAAGGTTCTAACTTGAGTTTTTTTCCACACAAAAAAAATCTTTAGCTTCTATGAAGACTAAATGAAATGTATGCTTCATCACAAGGAGATTGAACAAAGTGCACAAATAGTATAGGAGACCCACAGGAGCTCAAGTGACGGCAATTCTCTACATGCTAAACCAAGCACTCTGTTAATACAGTCAACGTGTTCATAGTTAAGACACTGTGTAGCTGTACATCAGCACTGTGGTCACTCTTAGGCAAAACATCTCAAGTGAAGTGGCTAAGAGTCACTGTCTCAGACTATCAGTACATGTGGGTATGGAGCCTTCCTGAAAGTTCTGACCGAAGTCTCCTCACAACCAAATATCTATTCTTCTTTCTCAATAACAGCAGTGTCTTTCTAGCTTTGACAAATGCAGTCTTGCCCTTCCCATATCCAATCAGATTGCTGCCAAAAATATTGTTTTCTGAGCTATTCTTTGCCTCCCTCCACTGGTTCTTCCTTATCTCTCTCATCTGAAAGGACTTAATGCTCTTCGTTCTCAAAGCTTCCTGTTACTGTCGCTTTTTGCTCACTATCAAGATACTGACTTGCCTATCTGTTTAAACCATAATGTTAGCTACAGTTACCCACATGTTAATTGGCTGCTTCAAACTTTTTGCATAGCATACCTCCTGCTTAACTAGAAAACAAATACCTTCTCTTCCTTGAACTTCTTTAACAAAATTTCCTTTTCCTCTGTTAACCCTCTAAAACCAAAGTGGTTAAACCTCTGAGCAACCTAAGTGGAATGACCTTGGTGTTCTCTCCTACAGCTTGAAGGCTACTGTCTACAAATCCCACCTTCCCTCAAAGGCACAAATGTCCTCCAAAAGTCTCATCTTCCTAACATCAATTATTAATGTCACCTTAAGGACAGATGGGATCAGTGTAGGTGCTTAGAAAAGAAACAGTGTGGTGGAGCCTATCCTGTGGGAGTTAAGTAATGCTTGAGGGTACTTTAAAACAGGCAACGTATCTCTCCCCACACAGCCTTGCCAACTGTTCCCCCTAAACTAAGCACTCCAGAGGGAATACAATATAGCAGAACAATTAATTTAGCTCCAGGGACCCTCTTGAACAACAGTATTGTAACTTCCTCTCTTGCTGACCAGTATTTCCTTAAAGTATCCTGCCTGCCAGTCTG
>NW_009924110.1:0-3965 GCF_000696875.1 Nestor notabilis | reverse complement strand
CCTACAACTCTCTCTGCTTTCTCCTTCTGTTTCCAGCTTAGAAGACTTCTGTACTTACATTTATTGGCCTGAGCTGGTACACTATATAAAACAATGGTGTAGTTGTAGCTGACGTTGCAGCTATAGTTGATGTAGCTGTAGTCATCATTATTGTCAATCTTACAAGAGAAACTTCTGGTTTGGACAGAATGTTACCACAAAAAGAAAGCAGAGCCAAATCTGAACCCAAGCAATAAAATTGCTAACCATAGACAGTCTGTGGGTAGCACAGCCTCCTTTTTATTTTTTATGGTATAACAAATTAGGGTAAGGAACATATGTACATATAAACATTTTTTATTGTTCCAGCTTGGAAGACTATTACAACTAAAGAAATCATTAAACGTTCCAAGTCTGAAAACAGAGCTGTTGAAAAGAGAGTGTGTTAAGTAAGAGTATTCGGAACTCTGCTCTCTGTTTTTGCTAACAACTAAGGAGCTTGTGTGATAAAATCCCATTCTGAAGTTGCTCATGGAGAAGACTTCTACTTTCTGATTTCCTCACGCTAAATCTGTGTTCTCGTGAAGATTTCTCTCCCTATAGAATTCTTTCCCCAACATACTATTTCAAATTCTAAATTTCCACATTTTTTAACTTAACACTTCACAATAACCTCCTGGCAGAAAGCTACTGCCTTCTGTCTCCACCGGCAAGTACAAATTCTGGTTACGGGTTCCCCTAAGAATCCCTTTTTAATGAGTATATAGTACATTTTCAGCTATGTTCTATGAATCAGTAGTTTTGCTTAGATATGTGCAAAAATCCCTGCAACTTACAGAACGATGCTTCTTCTTCCCTGAACGTGACAATACAGAAAGGTGGATTCAAAATTATTAACATAACCAAAAAAAAAAAAAAAAAAACCCCAAAAAAACCACCAAGAAAAGGGAGAAAACTAACATTTCGGATCTTTTATATATATATATATATATGGCACAGGGAAGCAAAAGGACATGCTCTCAATTAAAAACAAATCCCTGTCAAGTTACCTTTAAATCACCCTGATTAGTACAAACAGTCTTGACATATACACTCCCCCATTGTCCTGGGTTCAGCTACAGCAGTCATTTTTTCTCCTTCTTAGTAGCTGGTGCAGTGCTGTGTTTTTGACTTTCAGTCTGGGAACAATGCTGATAACACCGATGTTTTTAGTTGTTGCTAAGTAATGTTTACTCTGACCAAGGACTTTCTCAGTCTCATGCTTTGCCAGAGAGGAGGGGAAGCCAGGAGGAAGCAGAGACAGGACACCTGACCCAAACTGGCCAAAGGGGTATTCCATACCACAGCACGTCATGCCCAGTATATAAACTGGGGGGAGTTACCCGGAAGGCCCAGATCGCTGCTCGGGTCAGGCTGGGTATCGGTCGGCGGGTGGTGAGCGGTTGTGTCCTTTTCCCTTGTTATTCCTCTTATCATTATTATTGGTAGCAGTAGTGGTTTGTATTATACCTTAGTTACTGGAGAGCTGTTATCTCAACTCGTGGGAGTTACATTCCTCCAATTCTCCTCCCCATCCCTCCGGGAGCGGGGGGAGGAAGGAAAAGGGGGGGGAGTGAGCGAGCGGCTGCGTGGTTCCAAGTTGCCGGCTGGGCTTGAACCACGACACCCATACTATCTATAGGGAATAGAAATATTGCCTCTGTTCAAACTCATAAATTTCCAGATTTTATGGTAGTACATTAGGTACGTTAAATACAATAGAGAGATTACAGTCATTAGGTTAGATCATCTTCTGTAATTACCATGTTTAGGTACTGAAGTTCCATGCTGAGCTCATTGGTGGAGATTCCTCCTGGAATGCCAAGCTTCAGTTCCACAGTCATCTTCCATCTCTTTAGGTCTGGCAAAACTTTGGAGTCACACAGGGTTTCTAAAAGTCACTGTGATAGCTACCTGAGTCTACAGAAAGCCTGAAATGTCAGCTGGGCGAAATGTGCTGTCCCATTTACCTCACTAAGGCACTAACTCAGGTAACAAGTGATAATGTGCTAGAGACCAACAATGTTTATGCATGTGGTTTACTGTCATAAGATGCCAGAAAGGAGAGAAGGTATCTTTTGTAGTGATAGTGGTTGTTTAGTGGTGCCCAGTTATTTAACCTTATCGAGGTGCTATGAGGGGAAGAAATTACCACTTGTTTGGCTCAACAGAGAAGGAACCAGGTCCCAAAAGCTCAGTAGAGGCTAGAAAATCCTCAGAAGACCAGCCAGCCTCAGGAAACAGTAAATCTAACCCCAGTGAGTCAAGACCAAGAAAGCGCATATTATATCTTACTGGAGCTTCTGCAGAATCTGCTATGAGCAGGGTTAAACAGCAACTTCTCAGATTAAGAATGCTTACTTAAACAGCACAGCAAGAAATTATACAGTCATTACTGTTTTCAGCTAGACTCAGAAAACCATAAACGGGGTTTATTTATAATTTTTTCACTATTCCAACTCAACAGACAATACAATGAAACAAACCTAAAACCAATTGTGATCTCTTAGAACAGATGCAAAAAACCTCTTTGCTTTAAAAATCTAAGCCTCAGACTACTGCAGGCCAGAAAGGAGAAGTCTCAGCTTAAGCTTAGTGACCAGTTCTGTCTTTCTCACAGTCATTAGCTAACTATTCCCAGCCCGCAGACACGGAGTTAAGAGGAGAGGTATACATGAGGAGCCTGAGCAGCTCTGAGTGAGGAATTCTGCACGGCAGCTTGGCTACATCATACCTGGTACTAACAAGTATTAGCATCATTTCACTTTCACAACGCACACAAAAAAGACTCCCCGAGGCGTTTTTAAAATATGGATGAATACGAAGGCTGGTTCGCTGCTCTGGAAGCGGTGGGACTCGGCAGCGCAGTGGGTTTGGGAGGTAAGGGGGAGAGCGGGTAGGGAAACGCAGGGAAGCGTAGTGCGGGCAGCGACGGAGCGCTTGCCACGAGATGGCAGCAATGCCACGTCATTCCAGGCAGCTTGGCTGGCCCTGGATTTCCTTTCCTCCCCCCGCTTTTTGACTGAGAAGCGCAAGGTTTATACATAAATACAAGCTTATTACAAAGTCAGCCTACCTTGTTCAGTGTCCATTCACCACCTTCTTGCAACTTACAATGAGAAAACAACTTTGCATATTTCACCGTGAAAAGAAAACTCATCATAAGTGAATAATTACAACCTTGAAACTACCTTTCCGAAGGTGTTTGTGTTTCTATCTTTCCTTCCTATGAGCTTTTGTATTTTAATTACGGATATAGGTAAGCATTAATTATAGAGCCAGGCCCGGTGCACAGTGGTGGTGGTAATCTTTACAATTCTTACTGGATTGAAAGGCAGGTTTAGGCACTTTTTTGCCACCCATTTTGCAGGTCGGCCTGGCACCAAAGCCACTCTTGGCAAAGGGTATCACCTGCCAGGGCCGCAGGAGAATATGGGGACGTGAGACGGGCCAGCCCTGGGTCACCATCTCCTTTCCCTCCACTCAGGGAACAAACCCTGCTGGGCCCAGGGTAGTATTGGGGAAGCCTCTGCCTGAATACCGCCATGCCCGACTTTGGTGGGTTTTCTTGTTTTGGAAAGGCCGTTAATGGCAGGAATTCCTCTTGGCAACAGAAGCGCTCGGGAATGGCAACATAAAGACAATGCAGTGTTCCTTAAGGAGACGCTGGCTCCTCTCCTTCCCCTCAGAAACAACAGCTTGTTCAGACGAGCAACTTGGATGGAACGAGTGGGGCACATTTTGGACCCGAAAACCTTCCTCTCTCAGGAGCAGGGACCAGAGCAGAGGAGAGTTTCACCTAGGACTAGGGATTCCCACCCTACCCCAGTGCACACACCACCGCACCCCACGCGGGCAGAGGGGCTGGGGCTGTGCTGCTGGCAGAGCCGGGGGACAGACAGGGCGCCGGGGCAGTGCAGCAGGAGCACCCGGGCAGGTGCAGCCCT
>NW_009924109.1:13729-26503 GCF_000696875.1 Nestor notabilis | reverse complement strand
CCGCCCGCTCTGAGGGGACACGGCACTGGGAAACGCGTCCCCCGGGGTGCGGCCCCGGGTGCGGTTACAGCAGCGCCCGCGCTTTCCACTCGCTGCGTTAGGGCCGTTTCCTGGCGTGGGGGGTGGTGGAGGTGGCAGCAGGGCAGAGCGCTGCGCGCTGGGCTGCGTGTTCCCCGCGGTTGGTGGTAAGAGCGTAGGGTTGGTCTGAGGGGTTGGTCGTGATGGTGAGCGGGAGAAGAGAAAAGTAGTTTTTCTTACTTCTTATTTTAGTCTCTGAACAGTTGTGACTTTCAGACACTGCGCTGTGCATCCCATGCAATAAACTGAAATCAGGATTTTGAACTGACCTTTGAAAACAGTTGTGATTAACCCAGGTCTCGAAAATAAATCATGTCCCATAACCTGTACTTGGCTTTTGAAGGAAATACACATACTGATGATCCTGTATGCTGGTATCCATACAAAGAAGGTGTTTATTTTTGCTAGCTTTCAGGAAGAAAGAGAATGTTTTTATTTGGTAAAGCTTTGCAGAAAGTTGCAGCTGCTCAGTGGTTACTGCTGGGCTGGAAAAGCAAGAGGATGAGCTTTAAAAAGTTAAATGCTGTTTTGCATGTGTGGTGTCAGTAGTTGTCCTAAGAAATATCAAAGGTGCTTGGAGGAGCCTCACTTCTCCATTTTGTAGAGATATGTGTCAGTGCTGTAGTGATATGTATCAGCTGAACCTACTGTTCAGCTCGATTATGCACGTATTCCTTCTTGGAAAGCTAATAGAGCAAAGAAAGAAATTTAAACCAAACAGATTTCAAAGGTTTCCCTGCTGTGTTTTAGCAGGGGACAGATCTCGTGCAGAAGAGGTAAACCACAGGTACAGTTAACCACCCTAAACTAAATGAGTTTATTAGGTACTGGGTTATGGCTGTGGCTCTGGTTTGTGCCCTGCTCTTTGTGGCTTTTGGTAGACTTTCAAGTTTCAGTAACTCGAGAGTTGCTGATGATAAATTTGTCAGCCGTTGCGGTGTCTGGCACTCTTTAGCTGTAGACTCAGATATTGCTTAATTCAGTGCTAGGAGAGTGATACGTATTTCTCGGTGTGTTCTTTCTTCCATATGGCAAACATGGTGAAACATTGCTGCTGCTGCCGCCACAGCTGTGAGTAAAACACAGTGGTGTTGGCGTCTTACTTGTGGGAGAGTCATCCTGGTGCTTTTTGTAAAATACTACTTTTCAAAAAGCATCTTCTTTTTCTGTATTTGCTACTCGGGAAACGTGGAGAAAGAGATTTGGGGTAGTCTTAGAAAATGAAAAAATGAAAGCAGGCCAGAGATAAGTGTGCTCCAGATTTAATGGGAGAGGTGTGTCTGAAGTGCTACCGTATTCATTCAGTATCAGTGATACTTCCAGTACCACTTGCCAGGCAGGGCCGGGAGGAAGGAGGAATTCTGCAGCTCTCCTTGTCCCGCCAGGGAGGGTTAGCAGCATCGGTTGCCTGTCATAGACCATTTACAGTTAGTACCATTATATTCTGTTGGTAATGGCTGTTACTAGATAAGTATTTGCAAATAGGTTTCCAGTGTGCATCACTTCTGAGGTCAGACCTTCAATTATGGAAGGTTTTTTTAAAGGGCCATTCAAATTTGAGATGCTACAAACATGTTAGTTGTTACTGTGGTTTTGCATCTGATCTTAGAAACTCCTGAGTTTTTCCCTGCCTCCAAAATGAGTCAGGGGCATATGACTTTAATGTTAATTGCAACTTACAGATTTCTGTGAAAACATACGCCCAGTGACCAGCTCTCCTCCTTTCCACCTCTTTTTCTTAAAAAAAAGTAGTGAAGTTGGTTAGAGGGGCTGTTTCTCCTCCTGCCTCCTTCCTTCCCCCACCTCCTGCCTTTAGCTGACATGCTATGAGGGATGCAGAGACTTCACATGTCCACACACAGCATTTAAGTGTTCTGATGACACCATGTACCAAGCTGCAGGAGAGACTACACTGGAGCTCCAGGAGTTTTCAGTTAATCCCTGCAGGCTGTCTGCAAAATAACCTTGTCTGTATGGACAGGCAACATAGGGCGCATGTGTTGAGGGCTGTGTCTCTCTGCAGGAAGGGTGTGAACGCTTGCGGGAGGGGGCAAGAGCCTGCACCACAGCTTAGCAGCAACACGAATGTTGGTGAAGTTGAAAAAAGGCCTCCAGTCACCTCTGCAGTGCATCTGGTTCTTGATCCTGCCTGGGTAGGACACGTATCTTATGTGTCGCACAACCAAGAGCCATCCTTTGGAAGGACAGTAAGACAGGTACTTAGAGGGTAACCAATAAAGAAGGCCTGTGTGAGGAACCGGGATCAGGAATTGCTGAGGGGTTTTCTCGTTTCTTTGGAGGGCAGCAGACAGGAATGGAAATAGAGATAACCTTTTGAGGGAATATCTTTTTTTTTTTTTTTTTTTTTTTTTTTTTTTTGATAACTACTGCATTTGTCAGGTGCAGGGTATTTTACATGTTAAATGAGCAGTGCAGCTGGATGGAGTAGCACACAGGACAGCTTCCCTGGTTGGTGTGTGTGTAGTACTAAACGGTCAGTGCTAATGTGTGGCTCCTGTATCTACAGGCCAGGAGGCTGGAATTGGCTTGCTTTCCTGGAGCTTTGTCTCTGTTAGCTCTGTCTTGAAAAGTGACCCTCTTTCTTCAGGTCTCTGCCACAGCAGGGCTGTGTATCTTTTTGTCTGCTGCCAGCACGTGCATCAGTGTCATGTAACAACATTTTCGGCTTCTGGGATCGATTTTGAAAAAGATCAGCTTGTTCCCAGCTCCTGTTTGGAGACAAGGATGGAAGGGGCAGGCAGAAAAGTGCTGTAAATACTGTGTTTGGCAGTTGGGCAGAATTTTGTCCTACAAAATACCAATTTTGCCAGCATAAGGGTTCATTTAAAAGTGTTCATAACAAAATGAATAAATGTGAGTGTCTGCCAGTACTCTTGAGACCCAGCTTCTGTGTGTATCAGCAGACAGCCATTGACATGTGGAATGAACACGTATGTGGAGTTCTGCAACAGTTCTGTGGACCATAGTCAGATATTTGTCTGTGGCAGTAGTTGTCTGTGGCAGAACTACTCTACCCATCTCCTTTGCTAGCTGCTTGTAGGTAATGAACAGAGAATAGAAAATCTTGTAGAACTCCATAGAAACTGTGCATGCAGCAGCTGTGTGCTCTTTTGCTGTTGCTCTAGTTAGGAGTGTTTTGCAGAGGGTTACCCAGCATCAGAAGTATCACTGGGTTCATAGTTATTAATGGCCTGGAGAGAGGAGATGTGCTGAGTGGCTATCTTACCCCAAACTCCTGATTGCAAGAGAGTTATAACATTATTGTGGTTCCAAATTGTCCCTGAATTCACATGATTCATACTGAAATAAAATAGGAAAGTGACTTGGGTAGGTATGTAGGTTCTAAAATACTGTGAGTTTCTGAGTAGCTGGCCTGACTTGGGGCCACGTCACTTTGGTCTTTCTGTCCCATGTTTCTAAATTTAGCAACCTCTTTAGAGCCTCTTAAAATAGTAAGGATTTGGCCTATTGTTTGTTCTCAATTCTGCTGTGCTTAGCATCCTGATTCACCTCATGCTTACTCATTTCTTTTAGTATCCCTAGTCAATGTGATAGCAATAGTGTCTAAAAAGAAAACATATGAGAATGCCTTCTTGCCTTTCACTGATAAAGGTGTGTTTTCAGTGCATCAGTGTCACAGGCCAGATACTCTCATATTCCAACACTTCCATTCAAACAAAGTTAATTTAGTTGTCTATGACTTTTATCTTTTAACTTCCCAAGTATGCAAATGAATGTTGGCTCGAGGGTGTAGGTCCCTGAGTTTAGGCTGCATACATCAGCACAGTTTGTGTTGCAGGAACATCTCATTGATGCTCACAGGGTAAAGAAAAAAGAAATCTGTGTTTCGAAGTTTATGAACTTCTGAGTCATGAGAAACCAGAGCCACAATCTACAACCATCTGTGATCACAGAACCAGTTGCTCAGTTCAGTTTGAAAGACGTGGGTTGTGTCAAAGACATACATGCAATATGTAGAGTAGGTCACCTTGGTGATGGGTTCGAAATATATTCCAGTTTCTGAATTTGTGGCTGTTACATTAATTGGCAGGTGTCAACTGATGCATCCTTCAGAGTATGAGCAGTCTATCAGCAAAGGAGAGACACCATTTGGAACCGATGGTAGTTTGTTTGTAAACACTTGTGAGGTTTCTGTGCAGAAGCATGGAAAAACCTCATCAGCCTTAAATACTCGGCTTCCATTGCAGGGGACAGTGCTGAGACTTAAGTGAGTATCTGTTGATTTGATTTTTACCTTCTTGGAGGTTAAATGTTAGGCATGGAAGGTACTTTGGTAGGTATTCCAGACAGTGGGTAAAGAATACAACAGTTTTTCAGTGGGAGAAAAGTTGTGTCTTTATTCTTTGAAGTACTAATATTCCTCTTCTGTTTACATAAAATAAGTGGTCCTGTTAATTGGTAGTGACATTAATAGACATGTGCTTATGCTGTACCAGCTAAACTGAATAACCATTGCTAGAGAAACTGCAGGTTTGGAGGATTAAAGGAGCATGACACACTTAGTGCATGTAGGTGTAAGTAAATGTTTATTGCTATGTCTCATGCTGAGCAGATGGAGGCTGTGTTCTGGCCAGGGATGCTGGTGTTAGAGGCCTGGATCAGGAGGCTTATCACGAAATAGCTATTTGTGTGTGCCTGTGGCCTGCATCCAGCGCGGATCAGTTCTGGTTCGGTTATGGCATGACCTGTGTGAGCTGTGCTGTGTTCTCACAGGAGAACACCCACTTGATTGTTGGAGACCTTGAATCAAATTCAGTCTTCAGCCTACCTCTTGTCTTTCCCACAGTGACTCTAAAGGAAGAAGGATGAGGTATGTTGGCATGTTACTGTGAGGAAGTGCTGTCCTGGGGGAGAGGGTATGAGATCTTCTTCCGAAGGGCCAATGATTAAAAACAAAGGACAATTCACATTGCAAAATTGAAATGCTTTGAAAGCTCCACAGCCTCCTAACTGTTTGTTTAGATACCAGAGGTCAGGTTTCTAGATGTATTGAAGTATTCATTCGCCCCATTTGTAAAAGAGGGAAGTACATACAATCCTATCTTAGAGGCTGCAGGATTAATATTCTGAGTACTGATGGCTGTCGATACGTTCTTCAGTAGTAGTGAATGTTGTAATTGTGGAAAGCAGTAATACATACTCTCAGATTGGGGGGAGGGGTCAAGCATAAAAACTGTTGACTTTCTGTTTCAATAAAAGTTGAAACATTGTGGCTCCTAGTTTCCTACTAGCTATTCTGGTATGTGTACAGTGTATAGAAAATACAGAATAATTAGTAGGGTACAAAACTTTATTTCGCTCTTGTAGTGTCAACATGTTGAAGAAAGCAAATGCTGCTTCTGAATTTCTGTATAGCTCAGAAGGAAAAAAACATTCAATAGAAGTCTTTTTAAAGAGTAGCTGACTATGTTGTTTTATAGGTAGGAGCATGAGAGTTTTTTAAAAAGCTTTTTTTTTATTCAACTGAATCACTGTCTGAAGGGGGCAAATTTAGACAAGATAATAAAGGAAGAAGTTCAGCCCTGCTGTAGGAAGATAGCTGTCTACCCACTGTGGTGTACTTGGATTTTCTCATTGAACCACATAGTTGAAATAAACCAAGAAAGGACATTTGTTCTTCAATGGCAGCTCGTGTTCTAGAGCCTATAACTTGCTTTGCTAGAACCCCTGACTTGTGAGTGTACCGCTTGTCTCCTCAAGACTGCAAGCTAAGAGTTTCAGATGCCTAAATATGCAGCTAGAACTGAAACACTTTGGTCAGCTAAGACTAAGACACTATGAAAAATGAGCCAGTAGTTTGTGAGAAGATTTCACCCAAAGAGGAAGCTCTGCCGAAGCTGTTTTATGTTAGGAAAACTGGAAGACTGATGTTAAATAGCATGGCAGGGAGGTTTTTCTCACATTGCTTTTGTCAGCCACTGTGCAGGATAAGCACTGCTAGAAGGCGTTGCACTTACCTGTGTGTTCCTTTCTCCACTTGTTGTGCTGAGGGGAAGAGAATAATCCCCAAAGTACAGGGGAAGAATATAGCCCCTTTTCCACAGTGCTTCTGTCAGTGTGAATGGCTGTCCTGCATGTACTGTCAGGACAAGACCTCGAAATTAAGTAGGTGCATATAAATGAGATGGATAATGGCTAAATTTCAGGCTTGCAGTTCATTAGGTGGTCTCAAAAATTCCTGTTTGGTTGCCTAGGTATCTTGAGAACTGGCTTTGTTCATTCATATGTATACACATGAGGAACAATTTTTAATCACGCAGTGGATGGCAGGCCCCCTCGGACTAGCAAAGGTGAAGCAAGAACAAGTATTCCACTTGCTGGGGAAAAAAGTGGTTGAATTGGGGACTGAACTGGGATTTGGTCATCAAGGAGTCCTTTCCAGAAAATTCCAGAGGCAAACCCTGCTCTTGCTGGATCGTAAGGAGCCAGGTCAGACTCCTCTTTGTTTCTTCTAGCTCCAGGAATTTTCTTGGTGGCACTCTTGGCAGGAACAGTGAATCCTAGATCAAGACAGTCTCCTGGCAGATAAGAGAACAGAAATACTTTCTAATCTCTGATCTTTATGAGAGCCTAGAAGCTGCATCTCCCAGTTTGTCTGAAAGAAATGCACTGTCATATCTGAGATTTTCAGTATGTGATTTATCTCATGAGGGCCTCTTGCAGGCCTTTGAAGTAGGTGGAGGGGAGGGATTTGATTGGTTTTGCATGTTCGTGCCAAATCCCATGGTAAGTAGACGAACTTGAGAACTTGAGGTTATGAGATGTTGTGGTGTATGTATTATGGAACACAATAATTCTCTGAACAGCTTCTTTTGCCACTGGCTTTACAACTTGGGGTTGAATTTCCTTCTGTTCCCTGGCAGGTTCTGCTGACCTCCTCTTTTTCACATGCATGTGCACCTCCGCCCTGTAACCTTCAGCAAACTTTGCAGTGCATTGCATCTCTGAATGACAAAGAATCTTGCCTCCCTGACAGGTTTGTTTAGAACTTGCCTATGGTTTAGTGAGCACAGATAAATAAACTCTGCCTTGTTACCTTGTCTCATTTCTGTAGTAAGCTGAACTTCATTTAAGTAAATGCAAGGTTGAAAAATCAAGTTCTGAGAAATTTGGAAATGCTGTGATTCAAGTTGTCCAGGTGCTTGCCAGGATTTGATCTAGATCAGCACCTTTTCTTGCTGTTGGATGCAGTGAGAGGAAGTGCATACAGGTTCATACGCTTCGGTTCCTTA
The DNA here is from genome assembly GCF_000696875.1 of Nestor notabilis. NCBI lineage: Eukaryota > Metazoa > Chordata > Aves > Psittaciformes > Psittacidae > Nestor > Nestor notabilis. Next base: position 19,151 of record NW_009924109.1, on the reverse strand, counting down.
TCTGTATAACAACAAGTTACATTCAGTTCTCCTTTAGAGATTTCAGGATTAGCATTTCAAGTATTGTGGGATGTGGATCTTGTGTGAATACAAAGATATACAGGATGGTGACTTTTCCACATGGATGAGCTAGATCTGCTTGGAGTTCAAAGTATTTGACTAGTTCCCAGAGTGTGTGTACTTTCTCCTATGTTGTTGATGAGGATGTTGGCCAGCCGGCCTTGTCTTTACTTTGTTGACATGTGTGTTTTGTGCCTTTTGTCACTCACACTAAACAAGAGTTTGAACACAAGCAGCTTTTCATGGCGGCAGTTCAGTTGAGTTTGTTTGCTGTTGGCAACCAGTTGTAAGATTTTCTTAATGTTAACTGAATGACTGGAATTCCTGGGCATGTTCGAAGGGGTGGGGGAATAAATCCAGAAACAAGTCAGCATGAGTGAACTTCATTGAAGATCTCTTGTTCCATTATCAAAAACATCATTTACCAAATGGTGAGAATGGGATGAGGTTTTCTAAACTGCCACTTGGTGGAAAAGAAATCACTTGGTGCTTCTGTGTAGAAGTCTGTTCTTTAACTGAAACTTGCAGTTCACTATTTTTAAGAGCATTCCCATAGATAAGAGACATGTTTTCAAACCCCAGCAGGCCTTAGGCAAGCTTACAACTTTAGTTTGTATTTAGGGCCAGCTGATGTACTAGCAGAAACAACACTGTGGTGTTCTGCACATAAAGCAGTTGAGAACCAAGCCCTGAGCTCAGCATCAGAGTACTGGCACACCTCTGACTGATGCTGTAGTTAGACAAATATTTTCTCAGAGGCCAGTGTTGGCTTCAGCACCTCCACTTCATGCTGTCCCTTCAGTTTTGCTACCGCAGTTGTTCCTGCAGCAGTTTGGTCGACTGAGCTTGTAACGCCTTGGTAAGGTTATTTTTTAACCTGAATCTGCTCTTCAGTCTGGTTTACTGCACAAGGCAACAAATAGTTAAACCAGATTGTCAGAGGCAGGACAGGATAAGAACTGGTGCTGGGTTTACTTAAGCAGACAATGCTACCAGACAGCTCCTGGTCAGGCTGGCTGAGATGTTGGTGGGCTGCCAGGTTTCCTTCAGGTTGCATGTCTCGGAGCAGAGGTTTCCTTCTGCTGTGCCTACTTAGAGCTGTCCACACCACATGTAAAGCCTGGAAACACTGAAGCAGAAAAGAGCAGTTCAGCTTTATCTGCCATTTCAGCTTACTCTGACATCCAAGCTTCTTTGATTTGACCCCTCAGAAAGGGGGAAGGCACAGTCCTGATCCTGCGTTTGCATTATGCATTGTAGCAAAACCAGTGGAGCACTTAAGTTGCCTGTTTTTGAATAAGTAGTTTGTTGCTGAACCTCTCAGACTGTTTGCAGTGTGTAATTCCAACAACGTATTTACACTTCAGCTCAGGAGCTGTGTCTGTAGCCAATGTGTGCTCGAGTCATGGGGCTCTATTGGGTTTTATGGGTTTTTTGCTTCAGGGAGCACACAGAAGCAACGCTTTTTGGCCACTCCGTGTGTCTCTTGCCCAGCCTGCAGCTGTGATCTGCGATTCGCTGCCTGACCACTAGCAGTGGACACCTCAAAGGCATCTGAAGTCCTTCCGTTATCTTCACACTGCCCAGGCCAACATTCTTTCTATAGAAACATATTTTAATCAAAGCTAGAAAGCAAAACAACTCACTTGAAAACAAAGGCTAAAACCCAGGATGCAGAGTGTTGCATTTGGGGAAGGGGAGGGGAGAGATTTCGCCATCGTGTGCTGGAATATGCCGGCACCCAGCCAACTTGCCTCCAGCCTCCCCTGGGCGCAGGACAGGAGCCTGACTTGTCCCTCCTCTCCTCAGAGCAGGGCAGCAAATGTAGTCTCCAGCCTAATAAAATCAAGCAGCCCTCACATGTGCTGTGAAACAGGTCAGAGGGAGGTAAGCCAAAGGGCTGTAGTGAAGAAGCAGTGCTTTCTTGGAGTGCTTCAATTTTAGTGGGATAGCAGTGAGAGTAAGAAGAATGAGCACTAATCATGTGTTCGGTGTCTTGTGCAATCCCCTTGGAGTACCATCAAAGTCAAATCACAGCACTCTGCTAGCTTCAGGGAGAACTTCTGGACTTGAACAATATGGGTGGAAGAAGGAATCTTAAAACTAAGAGACAGAAACCATTAACTAAGCATTTGAAACCACAGTTCCCAGGGCTTTTCACACAGTCATAATCTTACTGATGTTCTGACCCTGGCATATTTGTAGATGTATACATAATAACAAGATGCAGACCAGATAATAATGCGTGTGGCTCTCTAGTTGAGTATTAAGACCGCAACTGCTCTCCTCTTCCTTGCAGTGGTGAAGTCCTGTAAAAGTAGATGATTCCTAAAATTTGCCTAAAAATTGTCTTGCTGTAGTTTGGACAAGACAGAAGTATTGATCTACTAGAGCAAGTTTCTTGCTGTTTCTGAAACCTTGACAGCCATCCTGTATCTTCAATTACTTATGAGCGATCTGGAGGAAGAAGGCATTTTTGTAAAATCTGAGACAGCAAAAACACAAATTCTGAGTTCCCATGAAATCCTCCCTTGTTTATCAAGAGATTCTCAGTGTGTGTGAGAACAGGACTATGCTCTTGATTTAGAGCCAACTCAAGAACTGGGTTGAAACAGGCTAATTTTATTGTTGAGGGGAGGTGAGGGTTAACAGCAGCAGAGTTGACAAGGTGGTGGTTTTGCATTTTCAATTTGCTGCTTTTATTACTTCAACTTTTATTAAGATTGTAGAGACATGTCCGTTTCTCCCCACATCCCCTACAGTTCTTAAACAAATATTCTGAGTTATGCCATTAATTTTTAATCCTCTCCTTTTACTTCTTGCAGTTCTTGTGTGATTGGTGAAAATAAGCCTACGCTGCAGGGATACAAGAGGAACAACAGTCTGAGGTAGGGCTTGGAGCTGGAGTTTGTTTCTCAGTACAATTGTAGGGAAGGTCAAGACTCTCAATCAGCCAGGTTCTTCCACTCATCCTCAGGGAAAGTCTGCAAAGTCTGGGGGTTGAGACCACCCGTGTGAGGCCCCTTTTAAAACGGGGTGGAGGGGCTAAGTGATTTTTTTTTTTTTGCCACATTTAGGTTCTTCCTTTTCTCCTTTCACATCCGTGTATTTCAAAACCATTTTCTGGTGAAGCTCAGGAATGTTTTCTTATGAGACACAAGAATGCTGGTTCCTGTATCCTGTTAATTAAAAAATAAAAAAAGGAACAGCAGATTTAATGTGGTGCTTAGTGCTTTTCCCACTGTAATGTTGTTATGATGACAAAGCCAGCATAAGTGACAGGATTAATTCCATATGTTACAGATGGATACATTCTTCCAAAATATTTTTGTGACTAGAGTTACGTATGCAAGCAGTAGAGTCAAGCCATATGTTGTGATCAAAAGCTGAGCTGGTGTTAAATTATATTTGTGAATGTAATTGCAATTTACAGTGTAATTGCAGTTTGCAGTTGTCACTGAACAGACTTCTGCTTTGTAGTGAAAGGATAATATGTGACTGTGAATGTTTTAAACTTTGCACTGTAAAGCTGTTGTACTTTTTGATCTTACTTCATGAAATGTATGGTAAGTTTTGCCTTGCCTTCAGTGGGGCCAAGCTAAGACAGCAGGATTTATTATCTGAAAATTAGTGTTTGGTATAATGGAATGCAAGAAGAAATTAATTACTCTTGTTGAAAGCTTTTAACAGTTGGATGTGCTTTGTACAGTCCTGTTTTAAATCCCACCAGGTTAAATACAAAGTAAATAAACCAATCATTCTAGCTCAAAATCTGACATCCTTCAGGAAAGCTTGGCTGCTTGCTTGCTGACTCACTAATACTGTGTTTCATTTGGAAAGCATTTGAATGATGGTGTATTCACATCCTGTCTAACTTTTTGACTTAATGTTGTTCAAGGATTCCAGATTCTCCCAATAGTCATCCTGATTCAACTTTGAATTAATATAGCTGCCTAAAGATAGTTCATAGTTGAGCTTTCCCTGATTCTTAACTCTCTTTTCTGCATTAATTCTGCCTTTTTAACATGGATGACATAGGCTGAATGACTGGGATTGTTTGAGTTCTACGCATGGCTTTTAAAACCTACCTGTTAGTTAAAAATAAGAAAGGTTTTATTAGCCAAAGACCTGCTGCATGTAATTCTAGTGATAATATTTAAAACTCAGTCTTTGAGAATCTTTTAAATTACTTTCTGACCCTTCAGAGAGTAAAACTATGCAGATGCTTTGCATCCTTTTGACTTTGATTTCTGATGTATGTAAAGTCAACATACACACTAACTTTAAGTTGGGTGAGCATATTGTAAATATGCCAACAGAATAAAATACTTGAGCAGACTCTTCTAGGATGGAAGCGTGTATTCTTGTGAGTGCTGGTTAACTTTGTCAGACTCCTGGCAGACTAATGCTTACTGGTGGTTGAGTCAAATATGCCATCTTATAAATGGAAATGGTATTACAATAATCAGTGCACATTTTGGCTTCCAACACAGAAATATACTACTGTAGTAGTGTTAAACTCGGTTCTTTTTATTCTAGAATCAGATTTTGGTACCTGCCACGTCAGGTATAATATAATCTTTTAAAACAGGCATAAAATAGTTTTTAATATGTTATTTCTCATACTTATGTAGCGAGGAGAAAGCCAGTTGTAAAACCACAGATGTCTTGAACTGTTCACACTGCTTAAATTATTTACTTGCTTGAATATTATATGTAGGTTCAAACTGAGCAAACTCACAAGGGGAAAGATGTATTAAAGCATTTCATTATAATTCCCAGCCTCTTTTTGAATTTGTTTCATACAGGCTGCTGCAGATCCAATGTCTTCCTCTGATGCACCAGAAGATGGCCCAAAGGAAACATCAAGTGTATCGCAGAATATCAGTATGTTTCTGGTTTGACTGGGAGGGGTGTATCATGTTGGAAGTTTATTAAGCTAAACGTCCATGCCTTTTCCACCCTAATAAGGATGTGGCTGTTGGCACACAAGAGAGATGGGAATGAGGTCATATCTGACTTAATCTGTTCGTGATTTGTAGAAAAGCCCAGTTGTATAAACCAAATTTGGAAGGAACAATGACAGCAATTGTCAGTTTGCTGCTCACATGCTCTCAAAAGAAAGTAAATGGTTTGTGATTTAATAGATCTTTTTGGCTATTGTTTTAAGCTCAGTTGTTGCTCTCTAAGCCAGAGATGTATAAGTATGTATTTGCTTCAACATTCTGGCATCTAGTGTTGTGATGTTGAATAAGTTTTCCAAGTGGAATACTTTCCCCATGCTAGTATGATAATGTTTTGATATGAAAGCCAAGCCTGCAGGATGTGGGAATAGAAGTATCCAAGCCAAAACTGTCTTGTG
>NW_009924109.1:11808-13698 GCF_000696875.1 Nestor notabilis | reverse complement strand
AGAGCGTTAGTCCTTACCTTTTAGTGGTAAGGATCAGATAATGACAGGCGGTCCTTTCTCAGGAGGAGTAAAAACCAAAGGCTTCTTAAGATTTGCTTTGTATTTATTGATATACCCTTGTCATGTTAATGCACACGGTGCTCATTTTGAACAATAGGAACATTTAGATTCTGCTTTCTGGCAAATAATAAGCTCTGAATCACCTTAGGGTGAATTAGTTGGTAACAGCAACATTGCTGTAGTGTTGAAGTTGCTGAATAATCCCTAAGGACTGCAGCTTTCAGAAATAACAATCATGGGAGCAAACAGAGCCTTGATGAAAGCTATGGGAAAACCATTCAGACCTAAAGCAGCAGATTAATTTTTTATGTTGCTTTTTACTCCAGATATGGAAGTTGTTTTAATAAAAACCACAGCTGCTCCTGAGAATGTTTTCCTTGATTATGTCCTTAAATGATAACATCTGGTACTGCACCATTATAGCAGTTTTTCTTCACATGGAACATTATTCAGTCCAGTTCTGAATATACGTATGAGGTGAAACTTTGAAAATGAATAGAGATGAAATCCTTTAAGGGTTACTGAATACATAGAAACTACTTTCAACTGGGGGAACTTGAGCCATAAATGACGTTAGGCTAGGAGGGTATTTGGAGAAGGTGTTGTGCACACTCCTCATTTCTTCTTCCTTAGATACCTAATCTTGACCATGTTGGGGGGCAGGATATTTGCTTAGGTAGATTTTGGTTGATCTACTATGGCTACTTTTGTGATTGTGATTGAGAGTGCTACAAATGCAACAGCTCTACCTCTTCTTGCTTTTACCATCATGTTTTCCCCAACTATTCCTTAGGAACACGGTTTTAGATCAGACCATACTGACTGCAACATACGATGTTCTTGGGTATTGCCCATGAAGTAGTAGGCTACTAAAATGCTAACTAAGAAGGATGTTAGAGGGTGGCTTTTGTTTTGTGGGGTTTTTTTTGTTTTGTTTGGATTTGAGTTGGTTTTGACATGAAATCTTGAGACGAGTATTTGTGGGACAGATCTGGGGCCAGAGCCACACAGTTAAACTTAATTAATTAGCACAGTTAAACTTAAGATTTAATGAATCTTAATTTAAGATTCATTAAATTAATGTATGGTAGGAGGCTGTAATTTATCTGCATCTTCAACATCCTGCCTGCAAACTGTTCACTAACCATTTTTTTTTTTTCTTTTTTTTTTTTTCCCCCCTGGGATTATGATCTTATTCCAGGCTTCTGGACCACTTGAGACCTCTGCTAACTTGTGCAGCAGCTTGCCAGAGAGAGAAAGTTGGCTGGGAACAAAACTCTTGATGGCTTTTTTTTTCCACCCCCTAAGATTCATTACAGCTTAAAGATGATTTACTACTATGTTCCCCACTGATGCAGAACTGAAGCTTTTCTATCTCAGTTTATTGAGGCTTTCTGGCACTTAACAAGCAACTATAATGGAACTGATAGCTCTTCCTATTTGCCATGGCAAGCTTGACATAGATGGGCTAAACTCCTGTTGTACTATTCTGCTGTAAATACTTCATTGTTGAAAGTAGGGAGGAATGGTTGGTTTCCTGACCTGAATACCTCTTAAGGTTTAATTTTCAGTTGTATACCGATCCTTGGTGTGTTAATCACAGCTAAGATTGGTACAGTCGGTAGCCTATATGTGCCAATATATGCAGGTGACTACCAGCACATTCACATCAGTGTACTTGTGTTGCTATCATTTATACAGATAAAATCCCAAAAAGGAATGCCTTTGTTCTAGAATTTAAAGAAATGCTCTTTTTCTTTATTTTTTTGTTCTTCAATTTAGTGTATACCTTTTCTAAGTATTCTTTGCTTCTCTGTCCACCTCACCTGC
>NW_009924109.1:0-11777 GCF_000696875.1 Nestor notabilis | reverse complement strand
TCTTTCCCTTACTGAACCGCGTGGACAACCTGTCCCAGTGTCCACAGGGTAGGAAACCTGGACTGAGACCCATGCTTGGAGGCAGCCTCTCCAGTGGTGGCACTCTCAATGATGTAGCCTCAGAATTGAATGTAAGATTACAGTGGTAAATCAATGGCCTTTTAGCTCTGCTCTGCTGTTTAGTGGTGACATTTTTATTTTCTGTTTTATTTACCTGCACTTTATAGTCAATGTGCTTTTCTTTTCTGTTTTTCTTTACATTTATAGCTGATGCAGATGCATTTAAAATTCTCCTGGAGATGAAGATAAAGAAGAGGCAGAAAAAGCCTACTTTACCAAGCACTGTGACTGAGCTTGACACCGAGGATGGTTCTAAAGTGTATGTGGTTGGAACAGCCCACTTCAGTGACAGCAGCAAAAAGGATGTAGTAAAGGTAAATACTAGGTGGGAGTCTTTTGACGGGATGTTTATAATGTTCTCAACTTAGCATTAGGTAGAAGGCAGTCCAGCTCTCTGACTTGGTTCTGTGCTGTAACCTCTGGACCCTCTTCTTTCTCATTAGCTGTTGGAGGGCTAGCAGCGCTGTGGGATGAGCTGTGAGGCAGACATTATCTTAATAATTTTTTGATGCAATACATTGCTCTCCCATCTCAACTATTTTTATTTGTCCTTAAACAGGTAATGCAGATACAGTGCCAGTCTTACAAGTAGAAGTCTTGCTAGGGAATTTACGTTGCCTGTCACAATAACAGCATCACGTCACACTGACAGTGTACACTATGGTTGCTGCATACTTGCTGTGATGGGGACGTGCTGAGAAAATGCAAAACCTAGCACAGAAGCTGCAGTTTACATCTTCTCTCAGCTTGGGATGTGTAATATTAAGCTGTAAAACCATTCCATCCCAAATTTGGATTGCATTCTCAAGATGCAAATACTTCCAAAGCTCTAGTGAGATTAGGAACTATTTCGTGCTGTACCTCATGCAAAGTCTGCAGTTTAGAGTGGCTTTGTTTTCCAGAAGCTAGAGGGGGGGGAATCTTGGGCCAGAATCATTAACCCTAGTTCTTACAAAGCTTATTCTAACTCAGGTTGCAAATAATTGCAGAGTATGGTCAAAGGAACTTTGTGAATGTAAAAAGTTTAATATCAAGCTTTTCTTCCCTCCTCCCCTGCATAATGTGTTCTCCACCTCCCTGTCCCAAAGCATCCAGTATATAAAGCATTTCACTGTCATCCTCCTTAATGTGTTTCTCAATACATATTTACTCTTTAGCTGTTCTTTTAATTGAAAATGACTGCTGGAATGTGCTTTTTAAGTCCCTTTTCTCATAGAAGTGTTGGTATTGGCTGTATTTCTCATTAATCCTTTCTAAACTGATGTAAATAAATTCATCTTTTTTCAGACAATACAAGATGTGCAGCCTGATGTAGTTGTGGTGGAACTATGCCAGTACAGAGTTTCTATGTTAAAGATGGATGAGAAAACATTACTGAAAGAAGCCAAAGAAATAAATCTGGAAAAACTTCAACAAGCAATAAAGCAGGTATGAGTCCCATAGGGAGAATTAAAGGTTTGTGTTAAGAGCAATTTGTCAATCTGCAGCCAAAACTGGTGTTACCATTAGCTGGGAACCTAATGCTGTTGCCCTAAAGTGACAGTGCCATTGCAGTGGCAAAGTTAGGTTTAGTATTTTTTTTCTCTTCATCAGGAATATCGTGGGTGTCTGTGGTGGTTCGGGCTTTTTTTTTGAATCCTCCTGGGTTTAACAGTTGCTTCATTTGCAGGATGCAAGTCTAACTTCATAATTGTAGTGCTCTGCTAATACATTAAATATAGTTATTATTCCTGCAATCTCCATCTGTATCACAGCTGTTTAGGGACCACTTAATTTTAGTGTTGTCTGTTGCAATCTGTTTAGCTGCTTTCCTTTGTCATCCTAGTGTGTTGCTCTTTTTAATTCTCATCCACTTCTCTCTTGAGTAGTTTCTAATTGATAGTAGCCCTTGAGGGAGGTTTCTGAAAAATCTGGGCTGGAAAGTGGGATTCTGTTCAAATTATAACTACTATGGCAGTTTGGTGCCATCTGGAATGTATGTGTAAAACAGGCGTTGTCCTGCATTTTTTCAGTTTCACCCAGTTAGCCTGTATTTAAGTAATTTTAAGTAGGCACAGTGAAACCGCATAAAGTTGACTTAAAAATGACAGGACATTGATTAGAATGTCAGCATGTGGTCAATAGTAAAGAGAGTTTCCAGTGTCTAGCTGAATGAAGATTCATAGATTGTTTTTTTTGCTTGATAATTATATATTGGAATTATTTTATTGATGTAATTGGGGAATTTGTAGGATTGCACCCCTTATAAGAATGTCATCTGCATACATGCAGAAGCACTCTTAGTGGCTGGGGGCTAGTCTACTGTGTGTATAGCGTCTTAGTGTGGGATTTCTGACTCACAGGCATTAACGTGTCTTTCCTGTTTTCTTTATGTCCTATCAAAGGAAAGGACATTGCAAAACACTTGCACATTGCATGAATTACTACATCTATCTGTTTATTTTAGGTGAAGTGAATTGTTCCGATGCATGTAGCCAAAAGAACGCATGCTCACAACAACCAGAGAAGCATAGCTGGGTGTCTTCTGACCTCGCAAACAGGCACAGAAGCCTTTTTTTAATATCCAAGCTACATGCAACAGTTTTTGCTGTACTTCTCTGTTAAAAGCAATAGGACAATGAAAATAAGACAGCAGACGTTTTTCTCTGTGGTGTAAGTTTGTGTTGGCAGCTTTGTAATTATCAGTTCCTACTAGAGCTTGAAGTGATCTTGTGTACAGACTGTAAGAAACAGACTGGTTCAAAGCCAGAGAATAACACGAAGATCCTTCCTATTGTTACAGCTTAATCTTAACCTTTGTTACCATGTATAATGCAAATAATAAAATTTGGTCATTGCACCTTCTAAATAATATATTTCTCCATCTATAGTCTCAACCCAACCTTCCCCCATTGATTCGGTAGCAGCATGGGTTATATGGGGAGAACCAGGAAAAACAGTCCAACTGTCTCATATTAAATGATAGTGTCTAGTAAAATCAAACCAGCTGGTAGGTTGCTTGCTGACTCTTCAGTTTTCTTCTCATTGAAATGCGTGTTCAGGCCTAAAAGCTACACCAAAAGGTTAAACTGCTTACAACTTTCATCCTTGAGTTTCAAATGAGGAAAACTGTGTCTCTTTATAATCACTTGTATAAATCTTAAGCATTAAAATTGTATTTAATTGGTCTTAATTGAAGTTGGAAACTGAGCAGAGTGTTAACATGAAACTATTACACACTCACAATGGGTCACTGGTATTCACAGCTTACCAAGCAACTGTCGCAGGTTAAAAACAGCTTTCTTCCTCCAGACCCTCCTTAAATTTCAAAACTCTTACAGTTGTTTGCAGAGAACTACCTGTTTGCTTTCCATTAAGAAAAGCAACACAGTGCAGGCTGGTATCTGGCTCAAATGCGGATTACCTGGAGATGCACAGTACCAATTGGCTTAAATGAAACTGGTAAGACAGGTTTGTCTTATCTTCTCCCCTATCTTGCTGTTTCCACTGTCCCTTCAGTGACCATGTCACAGCCTCAGGTTAGTCTGAACAGGGCTTGCATTTTAGCTGCATCATGTCCCTCTGCGGCTGTGCGATTGCCAGTCCTGACACAAGAGGAGTTGAGAAACTCTGTTCTGGGGCAGAAGAGAAAGTGGGCTGGTGGCAATAAAATCTTAGCTCAGCCTCACTTTTATAACCTACACTTTTAAGGCTGAAGTTACCTGTGCAGGAATATATTGTTATATTGTATGTAACTTTTTAAAAATACTTCTGGCTAGTTAAAAAGGTCTCATTTTGCACAGTGTAATAGAGCCCTCCATGTTTAAGAAAACCTACACTTTTGTCTTATTAAATAAGATAGATATAATGTGAATCAGTTCTAGACTGGTACATCCATGTGGACAGGAGCAGGCTGCTGTCACTTGTCACCTTCATTTGCACTTTAAAATCAAACCTCCAGTGCACTTGAAGCAGTAGAAAACCAGTTCTAGGCTCCAGGTGGTGAGGCTGTGTTTGCACAGGGCTGTGTCCCCGGGGAATTAGGGCTTTTAAAAGAAGAAATCCAGAGGACTAAAATACAAACGGTTTGTTTCTGCCCACAGTTGTGCAGTTAGTGCTGGATCTGTGACTTGTGATACAGTTGCAGAGTAGCCCCAAGGCTCCCTCCTTTGGCTGTGTTCCCATATGTAGTATAAGCATTTCTGTGCTGAGTCTGCTTCAGAAGCCCTCTGGCAGCTGCCAATAACAGATGCCTGGGGAAAGGCATTAGACTCTGCATTCGTACTTTGCCTGGGTATTCCTCTCTTTTCCTGTCCTTTTCACTATCTCCATGCTACTCGTGCTGTCTGATAGATTGTGTCTTCCTCAGACATCCTTTCCCAAGCCTCAAAAGTACTTAATATGTTTAATCTCTTTTCGTATGTTTGGTATTTCTTCACACATTTTCTGGTTCAAGTGTCTTGTTTTTGAAACAGCTGTTCACTAAAGATTGTACAGCAGCCCATTGATACTGGTATTTTTATTTTGTTCCTTTCCTGGTAATCCCTCTTTCTGTTCTTGCTTTCTGACTGCTTTTGAACATTGGGCTGGTAAAACTGGTATTTCACATTCTCTCTTCTGTGTGCTAATAGCTTTGCATCCCTCTGCCTGTGCAGTCAAGTTTTTTCTTACTTGTGCATTGCTTTGGTTTATGGCTGTTGCATCCAACCTGTGAAATTATTGCCAGCCACTCAGATTTAATGTTCTTCTGTGATCATCTTTCCTTTATCTGACTTGGAATAATATGATATCAGTAATAACCTTGTTTATTGTCTTTCTCCCGTTGTTTTTTGTACATTTTGCTCTTTGTCACCTGATAGTATCTGGCTGGCCATTTGTTGCTGGTTGCTACATAGGCTGCTTGTCGCCTTTTATCTCTTTGATGCTGAACAAATACAGCAGGCACTGAGATCCATGCAGGTTGAGCACAGATGGCTGGGACACACTTCAAAGAGGCGTTCCTCTGTTAGCTGGCAGCATGAATCTTTCTGTGACTGTGTAGAAATGAAACTTCAAATACATCAATCCTGAAGGGGAGAGCAGCCAGCAAATAACCTCAGGCTGCATTATCCCAGTTTTCTTTGTGGGCGTCTTTTCTGAACTTTTGGAAACTCTTGTCCCCCAGGCTTTGGAACTGCATCTCAAGGATGCTGAAAACTTTTTTTTTTTTTTTCCCCCCCCCGCTCTTTCTTTCTCATCTCTCCCCAGGATACCAGTGTCCTGTCTTTCTGCCATGCTTGCTAGTTTGTAACATGACAAAACAGATAATCAGTTGGCTTTGAAAATAGGCCCTCTTTTGCCAGCTCTGGTCCTCAGAGGCTTTTGAGTCCACTTAACTGTAGTAACTGCCTACAGCCTTTGGAGAGGTGACACAAGCATCAGATGTAGCACAGGGTGGGTCATTTGAGCATGGCCCTAGGTGCAATGAGTGGAGACCAGGACCTTCCTCTAGTAGCTTCTCAAGCAGTTGTATTAATTCAGGCTATCCTGTGTAACCTCATCTTTGGTTATGTGAAGCTTGTCATGCAGCAGGAAATGAGCCTTTGGTGAAGGAAGAGGAAATGCCTCTTCTGGCAGTGGCATGGGCTGATGCCAAATTGGAGAAGATACATTACCATGGTACAGGTTTCACTTTGGGACAGGTAACACTCACCCACTGAGTCGTAGTTGTAAAAACAACTGGTTATTTTTACAGCCAGAGCTGGACAGAAGGAACAGCTCTGAATGGATTTGAGATTATTTTTGTAAAAGGATAAGGAAGGGAAATTTTGCATAAGTGTATTTGAGATTTTTTTTTTTTCTTTTTAGAAAGAAGAATCCTTATTTTAGATCTCTGTTCAGAAAGTAATAGACTGTGCAAGGAGGGGCCTTCAGTCTGCTTGTGGGAGTGAGTCACTCGGGACTATGAGGTCTTTGCAAAGGTGTTATGTGCTGAAGCCATGCTCTGTGGTTTCTTGCACAATGCTAGATTCTGTTTCTGCATCAGTTAACTGGTCCTCAGCCTAGTTTTTACCAGTTGTGGAAGCGTTCATGATTAGACCATTAGCTATTTCCTTTTCAGTATCTCTAGAAGATGGTATTCACTGTACAGCCAGTGGAATATACTCATGTGTTTTGGGGTTTTTTATAACCAGGTAGATCAAGAACAATTAAATGCACAGTATGGGCTGTTTTACCATTTGGTTATCCAGACACTTTCTACAGGCAGGTGAAGAAACTATAGGCTGAAGGAAGCCTGCCTGCCCTCCTTTCTTTTCTTAACTCTGCCATGCAGTTTTGTTCAAAGTGAGCCTACTTTGGCCACACTGAAGTGAAAAGCTACTTCACAACTGATACAAATTGAAATAAGAGCTGCGTACTGATCAGTGAATTGACTCCAAAAGACAGTTTCAGTGCCGCTTCTTCACTAAGATAATTAATGTGTTTTTTTCATGACTGTGAGCAGTGTATTCTTCTTAGAAATCCACACAGTTAGTTTCTTTTTTTTAACTTTTAATAATGTTTTTCTTCCTCTTCCACCAGAATGGAGTCATGTCTGGATTGATGCAAATGCTGCTTTTGAAGGTCTCAGCTCACATCACAGAACAGCTGGGAATGGCCCCAGGAGGAGAATTCAGAGAGGCTTTCAAAGAGGTGCGAACTTGAAATGGTTTTTCTGAGGTCAAGGTATTGGCCTTTTGTTCCCAGAGTTGAACTAAATAAAACCATTTGTTAGTGACTGGAAAGGAGCATAGTGTGGAAGCCTATGACGGTGTAAGAATCAGCTTCAGCTTCAAAGTGTACTCGAAAGTATAGATATTTGTAGCCCTAAGTGGCATGAAAGAAACTCCATGAAGGCTTCAAGTGATAATAGTTTTTTCCCGATGATATTTGGTGGCATTTGTTTCCATTTCATTAATAATTTATTGATTTTGTTCCTGTTAAATAATTGGTTTTGAATTCTGGATATGGATCCTGATCCTACTGTTGGTGGTGTCAGGGTTTCAGGTTGTGCAAACCAACTCTAAAGCACTAATGCAATCTAACACATTCATGTAGAAAGATCGTTTGGGGAAGTGAAATATTTGACTTGTCAGCTGGTCACATCTGGTCTTTTAACATTCCCTTTTATGCTACTGCCAGCTCTGATACTGGGAAGTAAATAGTAGCTGGACTTACGCTGTGTATCACAGCTACTCTGGTTGGTGGTTGGTTTTTTTTTTGTTGGTCTGGGAATCCTGAGACACTATTTTCCCCTCTATGTATCCACCTTGCAGAATGGATTGCTCTATTTTTAATTTACATACTGTAAGGAAATCTGAGATAACATAGTTGTTAAAGAAACTGAAACTGAAATTATTTGGTTGGTTTATCTCTAATAGAGAACTGTTTCAAGGCTTAATTTCCTGAGCATTCCAGGCCAGAGTGAAACATTTCAAGTGTTTCTCATTTTAAGTGGGAAAGAAAAAAATATATCTGTATTAGCTCTGTCCTGTTCTGAAGTGCTTGTTTGGTATTTTTAAACAAGTATGCATAGGGTTGAACTTTCTATAAATTCTGTACTGTGCTAAAATTCGTCAGTTAGAGCTGCAGTGAAGTCTCACCTCATGTTGTTGCGTGCTATCTGACATCAGTTCTTGTTTCATAAGCTCTTTCTTGAACCTCTTTTGCCATGAGAAAGCGATAGGTTAGTTATACTGACAAATCCTAGGTAAAAGGAAAATGTCCACAGTTGGTTCACCTTAGACTTTATTCAGACCCAGATATATACTGAACTCCCTCTGTTTAGCTTTGGTCATAAGCAGAAGCTTTATTCTTAGGTGAAAGTAACCTAAAGAAGGTGGCATTACAGCTTAATGTTGTTACTGTAATACCTACTGCATCTTGTAGCTATGAAGCAGTATTTTGGAAACTTTATTACTGCAAAACCAGAACATGTTTTAGATGTTGAAGTATGACACTACTTGGCATTTATTTTAAGTTACCTTGTGTAAAGCAATAAAACAAACATTCTCTTAATTTGTATCTTCTTTTTTAGGCCAGTAAAGTACCTTTCTGTAAATTCCATCTTGGAGACCGACCCATCCCTGTTACATTTAAGAGAGCAATCGCTGCACTTTCTTTCTGGCAAAAAGTCAAGCTTGCCTGGGGCCTTTGCTTCTTATCTGACCCAATCAGGTATTAATAAGCATCCTATATGTTTTTTGGGGTGAATAGTTCAGTTCTTCAGTACAAGCTGGAAGCCTTTGGTACTCAGCCTGCTGCAGTGAAACTTGAAGTTAATGAGAAGGATAAATATACAAACTACTCTGCAATAACCTATATTTTCTGAAAAGAAAGTTGGCTTTCTGGTCCTGTTCCAGCTCTTTCTTTAATTGCTTTTTGATACATTACTGCCAGCTGAAGTGAAAGATTCGGTGCTGGAGAATTCGTAGTGTGCTTAAGAAAAAACTTGTTTAAACTTTTCTTGATTTCTGTTCTGACAATAATCTTTCCCACACTGTGTGTAAATATTGTAAATAGAAGAGAGCAGGGCCTTGGAATGCTGATTTATACCTGCTTAAGATTTTCAAAGGACTTGGGCCTGTTGTGCTAATTCACGTGTATCAGGGCAGCTTGAGAACTGAATCTGCTGTCTGAGCATATGTTCAGAACAAGAGAAAGCGTTTAAATTTGTGGACAACATGTGGACTTTTAATGATTATTGCCTTTACAAAGGCATATTGTTAGGAACTTTTGCCTTACAGTAATATTTCCCAGACAGCTCTGCTCTTGCTTAGTTTGGTTTCCCGTACCCTTTAGAGACATCCCTGCATCAAGTTTGCTTCCTCTTTCCACAAACAGGTGTGTGATAACTGGGTGAGAACATATGCACAGCTCTTTTCCTAAATTCAGTCTGCTCCTACCAGACTTGCAGTGATGGGAGGCTTGCCAGGAATGGATCCTCTGAATCTCAGTGCCCCTGTCATGCCCTCTGACTTTAACTTTGCTCTGCTCAGGGAGTGATCTATGGCAATTTTTTACAGGCTTTTAAAATTGGGCCAGGGCTCAAGCTGTAGTTGTATCAAACCTTCTGTTTTCCTGCACTTAATTGTCATTTCCTGTAAATATTTGCTGTTACATTAATCTGTAGAATGAGTTTGACTCTCTTTCAAGCCGTAACTACAGTTCATGCGCAAAGTAAGTTTTTTTTGCTAGTCTAATACCAGCATGAAACTGTTTGCAGGCTTTTGGGGGGCATTGAAGGGTATATTTCTCTGCAGCTTCTCCCATGCTTTTATCCATCCTAAGAACATTTTGGTTTTCAACTGCAATATTAAGATAATTACAATATATGCACACTAGCTTCCCACTGAAGTTTGGCCACAATTTTGGTTGTTGTCATACAATTGATTGATCTGCTATGTTGATTTTTACAAATAACATGTGGGTAGGGGTTGAAAAGGAGAAGTGGTTGTAATTGGGAAGTTACTGGGGGGAGGTATGGTGCATCCAGCCATCAACATGAGATTCTATGGAAAATGGAGTAATAATTCAACATCAGTTGTTTTTGGTTGCTCTGTTGACATTTGTAGTGTTCTTTTGATCTTGGAAACTAAAGAAAGCACATTTGGCATCATTCTTCAATAGACAAGAGATACGAAAACAGATGATTCTGTTGCCACAAACTATGACTGTACTGCAG
Source organism: Nestor notabilis (assembly GCF_000696875.1). Lineage (NCBI taxonomy): Eukaryota > Metazoa > Chordata > Aves > Psittaciformes > Psittacidae > Nestor > Nestor notabilis. Next base: position 1,975 of record NW_009924109.1, on the reverse strand, counting down.
CTGTGGGTGCAAACAGAAGTTTAACAGCACCTATAAAAAATGCAAAAGCTCATTACATTTATTCTTGCAGCTTTTATTTAATTTTTTCCCATTTCCTGTTCTGTTCAGGGAATTGATTTACAACTTTGATTTAGCTGCTGAAGACTTGTGATTGACACTAGGAACCTGCAGAACTCTGGATCCTCTCAGACTGTGCCTTAGGCTGTGGGTTTTTTTGTTCCTTAAATAGAGCTTCTGTGCATTCAATGATGAGATCTGCTTCCTCCAGGGGGCTTTATGTTGGCTCTTCTAAGCTTAGTAATGTACACTGAAAGTGGGGCAGGATGATAACAGTTTCCTTTGAAGCCCTAGTGCTTTGCTCAGTTGAGTTGTCAGCTTTTAAATTGGGAAGGGTGAAAATCCAGTTGAACTACCTAGAGGCAAGTGACCTCTCCCTTTCCATCACTGTAGAGGCACTGTTAGGTATCCAGTTCTACAAGTTTATGGAGACTGTTTTGTTTTCTGAGAGGAGAACTGGTTAGAGGAGAAGTATAGAGAATGGGTTTAAGTGAATAATGTGTATAATACCCAATTGTTTTGACTCATTGGTTTGTCTGTGTTGGGCTCCAAAAGCATAACAGATACTGAGAAAACTTACCTTTCTTTCAGTAAAGATGATGTGGAGAAATGCAAACAGAAGGATTTACTGGAGCAGATGATGGCAGAAATGATTGGAGAATTCCCTGATCTTCATCGAACGATTGTCTCTGAACGAGATATTTACTTGACCTACATGCTGAAGCAAGCAGCAAAGCAGATAGAACTACCTCGAGCTTCAGAAAGTAATTGTTTTAAAGCATATATCATAACCAGCATGGTGTTCTTTGTGTACGAGTGTGCTCAGCTCTCAAGAAATCTGGGATGTTCCGTTCATGTGCCATGTCATGCAAGATTACAGTGCTTAAAAATTAGAAAGGGATGTTACTCAGCTGTTGCAGCCACCTAGAGCAGTGACTCCAAATTGTGGTTCCTTTCTCATTGTGCTATTTAAATAAAACTGGAAAATAATAATTAGCCGGACAGGCATCTGGTATTACAGCACAAGATGTGACAGTCTAGGCAGTTATCTCACCACCCTATTATCTCACCAAATTCATTGTCGTCATCACTAGCTGCTCAGGAACATATTTATTACTTAATTATCTCTAACTTCAGAGTTATTCATACTTTGCCTATTCTAAATTGGGCTGTTAGGAACCCTGATGGTGTGGCAATGATAATGAAACTTGTCACTCTGCATGTTTCAGCAAGGTATAGGTATATAGAATGATTGCATTTCTCTAGCCTTTGAAAGTATCTTGCTACCACATGTGATCTTCATGCCCTTCTTATATATAACCATACTGAGGAACAGGTTACCTCTTATTTACTGTCTTAAGAAGATACTCTTTGTCATCACTTCAGTGCAGACCTCTGGCACTATCCTGTGGTTGGGAAAAATAGCAAGGGAATTGCACCTCGTATTCTTGCATCTCCTGTGCCTAATATTTTCTTAGTGCTACCTTCATAAAGTTTGTCCAAATACACACTATTTCCTGTTAGCTCAGATGGGAGCTGAGCTAACTGAGAGGCATAGATGCATTCAGTTACTTGATCCAAAGAGCAGGCTGAAAGTTTATTGTTGGTCCTGGCTGGTCATGAGCCACAAGAGGAATTGCTCTTGGGTTTCTTCTCCCTTTTCAAATCTACCTTCTTAAAAGCTTAGTCTCTGGAACACTGGTTTTGTGAATGCCTATGAAATTGGAAGGGGTTTGTATACATTGTGAAGGACTTAAAATATAAGATTGGAGAGACATCAGTTTGATAGATAGACCACTCAGTGGATAAAGAACTGGCTGGATGGCCACATGCAAAGAGCTGTGGTAAACAGCTCAACATCCAGTTGAGACCAGTAACAAGTGGTGACCCTCGGGGATCGGTGTTGGGACCTGTGTTG
>NW_009924108.1:73764-121916 GCF_000696875.1 Nestor notabilis | reverse complement strand
AACCCTAACTATTCTATGATTCTATGAAAGGGAATAGGAAACTATGTACTAGGCCATAAGGCACCCACATTTTTTTCTATGAAAATTATTTGTGAACCTTAATATCTATTACACTGAGTTTTTACCAGATTGCAAGAAGAGTTATGTTTACGGAACATAAAAGTAAGATTTAAGATGTAAATTAATCAGCTTAGTGATTTGAATGTGAACGCTTGAATGACATTCTCCTAAGGATTCTTATGTCTTAGTTTCTAAAGGTACGGCATATTGCTTAGGGATTTAACATCAGAGAGTTTTATGATGTGGCCTGGCCTTGTGTGTCTCAGTTTCTTAAACTTCATCAGTGATGCTGTACTAACCTTATTAGCTGCTTTTTGGTGAAAATGTGTCTTCCAGAAATACCTTCACTCTTGTTCTAGACTCCAAATGATGGGGAAACCATCATTCCTTTGGTAGTGATGCTTATAACCTGCTTGTGGACTTGCTTATGTGACCCAGTTGTCAAGCTGTGGCTGACTTCACAGTGCTTGTGTTGTATAGATGGGATCAGCTAACCCTGTCTGTGTAACTAATTATCCACTATTCCCAAATCCCAGCACAACCCAGTTTTCATTGTGGCAGGTGAAAAATATTTCATGATCATTTGCCTGCATGAGCTAATTATATACAGCAGTTCATAATTCGCAAAGCTCCCCAAACTGTTTAATATCCAAATTTCTGTATAATGTGCTGAAAGTGCTTATATTGGTCTTTGCTAATGGAAAACCTATGGAGGCTAAAAAATGAGGGGAAACAAAAAAAGCAACAAACCAACCACCTGCAAAATTATATATTTTTTTTTGTTTTCTTAAGAAACCACCTGCAATTGCTGTTCGACCTGGATCAACACTAATTCCAATTAATAACATTAATCATCTCCCTGAACATGATGATGATTATGGATATGAGTGCCTAGAAGGGAAAGACTGTGCTAGCTTCTTTTGTTGTTTTGAAGACTGCCGCACAGGATCTTGGAGAGAAGGAAGAATACACATCCGCATTGCAAAAATTGACTCCTATTCCCGAATCTTCTTTCCAACTGCCTTTGCATTGTTCAATCTTGTTTACTGGATTGGCTATCTTTATCTGTAAGTTTCAGAGGTTTGACAAACTCAGAAAAAAAATGTGAATTAAACAGTCATTAACACTTTTCAATGAGCAGACAGAGATTAGAGCTAGTCCAAAATGACTCACATTGTTTGGATACTTAAAAAAATTAGAAATAATGAGAGAAAATACGGTGATGTAGTCACCCTCTTGTGATCAACTATAGAACTGATACTGGTATTTTGAAGAGAAAATATAATTATCCCTCAGATTTAACTTGCCTGAACACATACATGTTTTGTCCAGCTCTAACAAAATGCAGAGTCAAGAGGCTATGTTATTTAACTGAACAGTTCTACATAAGCTTTTAATTTTAATTCTAAATAATAATGCAGATGAATTTTGTAGCATCTCTTTACAAAGAAAGCCTTAACAAAATGGGATTAATTATTCTCATCCATTTCATCCATAAGGTGATGATTTTATTAGTCCTTGATTTAAAAAGTTGAAATGGAACATTTCTATTTTTTCAACTAGCCATTTGTTCTCTGCAGTATGTTAAATAGAGTGATTAAGTCATAATTAATCACAGTCAGATTTATACAGAACACAGAGCAGTGAGAAATGGATATATCACTAAAACCCCAAGGGTAATTCTGAGCTTGTCTTATCCTGACTTTTGGCTTTCAACCTTAGATTACATTTATGTCTGTGCTCCATCTGCCATTACTTCTCTGTTGTGATTACCCCAAAGTTTTCCAAGAGGGCTACAACTTTCAAAAATTCCTGCCCATCTGCCATTGTTTGCTCATTTCATGGAAACCAGGATGATGGTGGCTGAGATTCTGGCCATTAAGCATAATGCTGTTCACATTCTCCCCATTCCCTTCTTTGTCTGATTCATACTCAGGGCCAGAGAAAAAGTCATAACTCTACATGTGGTGGAATTCGGAAAACCTATAACACTGCTGTAGTCACACAACAGTATTCAAAGCCACTATCTCTAGCCCTAGGAGTGTGGTGTGTGACCTGGTTCACTTTGCATACAGTATGGATTTGTGGATTCTGCTTGTTACTGCATACACTACTCACTGAGCCAAAGCCAAGCGGTATGAATTTACTGAATCTATATTATGGATTGCCATGTAATTGTCTCCTTGATAGTAGTTTCTAATGGAAAAGCCCTGCTGGGGTTGGGGGGCAGTTAAATAATCCTTATGCATTGCTGATCCTTCTCTAAGATGGGACTTATTCCCCTCCTAAAATTGTAGGACCAGTTCTCCAGCACTTCTGTGGTCAGAGCTTCCATTCATTTCAGTAGCAGTTCTTCAGTAGTAGCCTTTCTGGACTGACTTCCCTGTGTTGACTATTGCTGGCTGGCAGCATTTAGTATCTCATTTCTATTTTTATGTACATTGTCTTTAACGTGGAAAAGTGCAGTCTTTCCTCTGTTCTCAAAAAAAACCCCAGGTCTCAAGTGAGCTTGCAAAAATCACTGTAAAATTAATATATGCGTTAAGAGTCAGAATTACGCAGAAGACCTTACAGATCTTTAAAGAGGATTAATGGGATTAGCATTTGGCTGTAGGTAAGGATGTTCAGTACTGGAAATAAAGACATGATTAATAGCTAATAATAGAAAATGATACATGAAGGACCCCCCAATATTTCCTTTGGATGTGCTCCTTCTGAATTTCTCAGAAAAGATGAATGTATATTTTTATTCTAGTTGGTATCAAACACAGTAAGATATGATAATGCAGTACACATGTCAGATGAAATGTTACTGCAGTGTTCAGTCCCAAAGTTTAATAGAGAATGCAAGACTATGTGCAGTGATTCTGGAAGAAAGCATGGCAGAAAAGATCCCATTTTAACACAAACTTTATTTTGGTATTTAGCTGATGAGATATGAAAGTGGTTGAGAATCTGAAATGCTGCTGTCAAGGTTTGCTGGCATTATTTGTTGCATGACCTTTCTGAGCACTAACTTCTTCTGACTGTTAGACTGAGCACAGAAGTGCAGCATCATTAACAACACTGATGTACTATAATTTTTTGTTTCTTTAAAGTGTCATTTGAAGAAAATTTCCAGTACAAAGGAAATGTATCAGTTGTAATTCCATAGTGCAGTTTGATGCTTTTTGACAACACAGTAAACACATTTCTCTGTGGGAGAGATGAAGGTGGCTTCAGCAGCAGTATGTTGGATGTGTAGTTGAAAAGCAGTCTACTTGCTGTACAATACAAGGCCCAGATATTGCAAGCTCCTGAGTTTCATTAACTCACCTTTAAACAGAAGGAACTTCAAAGAACTTGGCACCTCACAAGAGGAAATACAAATTTCACAGCCTGCTTTCCTCTGGCAGATCTAGTTAGCTTTTTCTATTCATGTGGTTGTCAGTTGCCAGTCAGCCTCCAGTGACTGAACTGGAGAACTGAAAACATCCAGAATTGGCAAGGGATGGATAAAAAGTCTTTTATCTCTCATTTCTATGAAACAGTGTAATGGAGTATTAAACCTATTGAACATTACATCTGTTTGGCTTATGGATACACTTGCTTTTGTCTGTTGACAAACTTTACTGTGTTCTTAAATTGTTTCTGATGAAATAATTTTAGTTTCCCAAAGTATTGTGAGTGCAAATAGAAATGGGAATACAGTGAACTGTAACATAGCATGTAATAAATGTGTTATTTTAGTCCTATGTGTTTTCTTTCTAATCTGCATGTGAACACTTCAAGAAATCCAAGTGATAAAATAAATGGTGAGAAACAGAGACTATAATTACTTGGACGAAGATGTTGCAATCTTTTTTCAAACTCACCTGGATAAAAGTTCATTTACTGATAGCTGGGATCACAGTATTTGGAGTCATATTATTCTGACCATTACTGATTAAGCACAGGCTTAAGCTGATTCTTAATCAGTACTGTAATTAGACCAGAATTCAGAAAAGCATGTGCTTATGTACTGTCAGAAAGAGTGATGCTATCCTGAACTGATGCCATTAACACATGTTTAATTTGCACTAATTTCAATAATGTGTGTTCAGTAGCTCAAATGATTGAACACTAAGGATGTGAGCCAGAGCCTCTTCAGTAAGTTTTCTTACTGAGAGGGACGCAAGACGAGAAATTGCCATACAGACCGAGAGGTGGAAAAGTCTGGGGAATCTGTTTAATAGCGCACCTATATAGGCATCTCCTGAAATTTATTTTTCAAAAAAGAGACTTTTCCTTGATATTTCTGTATTATTGTTCACCACTTGTCTGGTTTAGTAGTGAGTACAGCTCAGTGTGGGGTTTTTTTTGTAAGGTTTTGTCTATGATTGTACCTCACTGATCCTCAGTGCATGTCTTCTGTGTCTGAATGAATCTGTTATATGCAGTGGCAGTGCAACCAAAGCATGAGCTCTGGGTAATATATTTTATATTCACATGTTGATGTGCTTCAAAGGCTTTAACCTTACCCTGTTTTCTGACATTCAGAGACATAGGATTGTGTAAGACTTTGAAGGAGAATCATCTCCAATATGTTTTTTATAATATTCTGTTGCTTATTTGCTATGGTAATAAAAGATTTGTTTAAAATTGGTATATGAACTATGCTTTGTAATTTGTGAACACCTTTGCCCTTTCAATTGAAAGCTAACAGGAGGAGTCTGGATTTAAATATCTATCTGTCTGAAGTAAGGTATGCTGTGCTTATGTGCATCAGTCATCACTACAGTTTACTGTTTCCAAATGCCTAAGAATTAGTGCAAGTACATCTATTTTCTTTTTAAATCATTGTCAATATAATTAATTTATTGTAGTTTCTCTCAATTAGGCATTAAATGAGATCTTTAATGTTTGTGAAATAATGTATTTTTTAGTCATTGTAACAGGTACAGAAAATAGAAACTAGAGTTCCTCAGCTAAAGAATAAAAGGCCAGAAATTAGAATTAGAAAGAATTTCTGTGCTTCTCCTTAGTGAATGTCCACATACCCTGATGAATGCGTATTTAGTATTAATTAGTACGCTAGACAATGGGAAAGACCTTGTACCCTGGTGTCTACACTGCTTTTAGTCCCCTTGAGGGCTAAACAGTTTGGGAATGGAAACCTGACCCAGACTGCATTCAATCATTATGTTCCTCTTTCCTCCTGGAGTGTGAAAGGTGGATCACACCAGGCATGAACTAGCATAGCTGGTGTACTCCAGGGAAGCTGGTACCAGTTTCTGGTTAAAAGGAAGGGTGATTTTTCCCTGCAAGACTGTAATTTGAATCAGGGTACATGCTTCCCTTCAGAAGATGGATGTGTGTTTTGACTTCCAGAATGGTGGAAAATCATCCCTGCACCTAATGTTTGTCTTTGCGCAGAAGTAGTTTCATTGAGTTGACTGTCCGGTTATGAGGCACTGAGACATTCCCCATGTGGTATAGGGGGAGAGTTTTGATTGCAGTCCTGAACAAGGTGTCTAAATCTTGTCACAGGGCTCAGTACTGTGGGTTCTGTGTTGTCTTTTGGATCTGTTATGATGCTAGTGAAAAGGCATTAAATACTAATGTTCTGGTTTTAGTTACTAGTAAATCTCACTGGGGAAGCCAGAGTCTTAATGAAGGCTTTAGAGGAAATCTCAGACAGCTTGTGAAGGTAGGAGATAAGCTAACACTGTAAAAAGACTGAAAGATCTAGCCTTTTTTTCCATAGGTGGGTCTTGTTGCCACCTAGCAGTATCTTGCTTATAAAAAAAATAATTTAAAAGTCTCATGATATTTTAAGGAAAAAATAGGTCTGTAAAATTCCTGGGCAATCTCATTCCACTTCCCAGTGACAAATCTTGCTTTGCCTGCAAGTTTTCCTTATGGTAGATCAATGTTACTTCAGCTGCATGAGGAGAGCCACGGGGGATGTAAGACACAAGACGTGTAAACTGTTCTACCATGTTCTTCCTCTCACTTGCTTTTCTTAGTCAAGAAGATTGTTTCAGAAGAGTAAGTGTATGGTGTGTGTAAATTAGGACAATTTTGCTACAGACAGCAGGACCTGAATCCCACTAGATGACAAGATCAAAAGACATATGAATCTGCTTGTAGTAATAAAGCTTCTCTTGTAATTCTCTTGCCTACCTGAGACTCAAACATTTATCAGGTTGGAAGCAGTGTTTTTGTGTATTTCTGGCTTCACAGAGTGATCTTGTCATCAGGGTTTGAATTTGCTGAATTTAAAAGAAAAGGTTTCCTCTTGCAGCTTCTCTCTCCAGGCATTGCAGGTAGAAGATGTCTTGCTGCCAAGCATTGGAAAAGTGCTGCCAAGCATTGGAAAAGTGATTTTCAGTTGATCCCATTGAGGAGGCAGATTGGCTCTATAGAGCAACATTAAGATCGCTTTGTCATTTAGGCTTGAAAAGGTTGAGGACTGTTAACAATAACCAGTACTGCCCCACAGGTGATATATTTATTTTGCCAATTCAATATTTAAAAAAACTGAACTCCGCCACTGTGGGTGGGAAGTGAGGATGAGTCATCAGTTCATTGCAGATGTCTGTTTCCGCTTGAATTGTTTTTACTCCTTAGGAAGATGGTCAACAGGAATCATTTGGCTTGTGGAATCTGAAGAAAAGAGTTCATAGTTATTTTAAACAGGTAAAGTCATGTTTGCCCCTCTGACCACTGATGGCATAGGAGCAGGAACAATGAAGGTGCTTGCACTATGGCTCAAATTTTCCAAGATAGGTAAATGTGGATATTTGCATATTCATAGGCCCAGAGTAAATATACAATCTGTGTTCAAGCTTTAGTTACTGAATAAAATCTTAACAGTTTGTGTGATTTCACAGTACCTTTATTATTTCCCACCATTGTCTGCTGTGGATGCTTCGACTTTATGTGTGAATGTGAAGAGTTGTGTTATGATACATACAGTTTAAATTGCTATAGAATATAAATACTTCCTTTAATGAAACTGAAGGATCACAATCTGGCAATCTCATGGTGATTACTATCTTGAAAGATGTGATATTTGTTCTTAATTGCTTTTTCCAATTAAGTAAGTGATACTGCTATAATTCATAATCCCCTCCTTCAGTGAAGTTTTATAAACAATTGCAATGTATGGTCTAAAAACTACATTTCCAGACATATCCTTCACTTACTGATTTATTATGTACCTTGGTATATATTATTCTGAGATTGCATTATTCAAATACAGTCTTAATGCAAGTCTCAGTATTTACACTTCACATAGTGTTTCAGTGATTCAGTTTCCCCTTTTCTAGTGCATCCTTATTTTTTAAAACTGTTTTTTAAAAATACTGATGTTTTTAACTATCTAAATGAACATTCATACCATGCATTTAATTTGATAGTGTTTTGGCTCCAGTGGACAATGTTGTAATATTATGTTCCTTTTAAAATTATTTATTAAAGCCCTTGTGAATAACTAACTGAAAAAAAAATAAGGAACATTAAGATAAGTTTTGTAACTCTCAGGGTTGTATTTAAAATACATTATATTGATGCAGATCTATTTTTCCATTTCAGTTTTTCTTACATAAGCCTCCTCAGTTAGGCTAATATTATAAGTGTGCCGATATTTACAGTTCTACTCAGTTATTTGGAACTTTTCCAATCGCCTTGTTATGCAGTCATCCATTATTACGTTCAATTACCTAGAAACATTAAGGTATCCTCATAGGCTTTTAAGGTGCTTAAGCCATGACTTCTTCAGCCTCTCTTAAAATAGCAGTCTTCTGTGTGCAATGCCAAAACTAAAGCATTTGCAAGTATTAAATTGATTGTTATTTGCTTCTCCATTTTGACAAACTCTCTCTGCTGGGTTAGGGTGAAACATTTATATAATCATTTTAATATTTGACATTATTAATGAGCATGGCTGAACCAGACGACTTCAGAGATGATAAACTGATAATGCTTTTGCTAAATCCTATACAGCTGAGACTTTGTGAGTGCGCAGAAATTATAGTAGCAATGACAAAGACATATATACACACATACGTATGTAGACTGGAAAGTAACCTATGAAAATTTTTACATATATGTCAAGTTCTGATTGTTGTTTTAACAAGCTTATTTCCCACATAAAATTTATGTTCTGAATGTGACCAAAAAGGTCCTAAAAAGACCCATTTAGACTTGCACAGTTAAAATGTAGAAGTGATTCAGAAGCTTAAAATTTGATGGGTCTTGTGGATTGGTTTTTAAATGAACTCCTTTTTACTGAAGAAGAAAGGGAGAACACAAATGTTCTGGTTGAAAATAGGCATTGATATCACTGAAAGTAAACATCACAATTCCTTCTTTGATGAAAAGTTGATTTACAGATAAAGGTAGAAGCAAATTTCTTCAGTGCTGAGGAAGTTGCTGTGATTGCATTTGTGAAGTGGATGGATTCAGCTTGTTTTTTAAGACTTGCCTTTCACATTGTGAATGTTTAGGCTTTTCTGAAAATCATCCTTTAAGTTTCCAGTATAAAGTACTCCAAAAGTGAGTAACTGGTCATCACTGATAGCATTTTAAATAAATGTAAAGTTTAGATTGCTACAGAGTATTGCAGAAACATCAAACGTGGTTCAAGGCTAGAGTTTCGTAGCCTTTTATTCTCTTTCACCTGTGGGATTTTTGTTTGTGGTTTTGTTGTTGTTGTCGGTTTTAATTTTTCTCGAGGTCTGGGGAGAAATGAAAGCAAATGGAGGGATTTCACCCTGTGTTTGTTCTGTGGGGTTTTTTTACAACAGTATACCTCATGCTGAATAGTGCATAAACTGCTAAAGGCTGATTTTGTTTGAGGACTGATGAGACTTTGAGACTGATGACCACCGGAGTAATACTAATAAGCTCAGAAAGGAGGTGCCTGTGGCCCTTATTATCAGAAGAGGTTTGGCTGCTCAAGGCCTTGAAAACAGAATTTCTGATGTAAGATTATGGGAGAAAGCTGGGTTGTAAGGACTTCTAGAAAAAATAAAATCTTGGAAACCTCTTGCCAGGAGAAGGCTGACAGTAGCTTGAAGGATAGGTTTTATAGCTCTTGATTATACTGTGAATGTTAATGTTGATTGTATCTTCATATAAATGTTGCATTGAATGGAAATGTGCCTGCACCCTGGTTCATGGTTCATACAGATATTTCTGAGATATAGCCTGTAATCTTCTAAATGTAAAACTGAAAGCCATAGTCTTAAAAATAAATTTAAACCCCCACCATTGAATACCATGTGTTCTGTGCAAAATAAACAGATCAGATGTTTGTGCTCTGATGTATCTTAAACTGAGAGAGTTTCAACACTGAACTTTGTAAAGCAGTTGTAATGCATTGTTTTTACTGTATCTGCTGTGAAGTTGATTGGTTACACTGTGAAAAAATAAATAGTGCCTGGCTACTTACTTTCTGATGTTACTTATTTTCTACATGCCATACATTCTTTTCTCTTTAGGACCATGATGTTAATAGTAATTCAAGTGAAAATAGCCTCATACACTGCTCTGTCCAAGACCAATGCCTTCACCTGCTTAAAATTTTCCCTTCCCCCCTCCTTTCCCCTTTCCCTCTCTTTCCTTCCTGAAATAATAATGTAAATAGAATAACAGTCATCTCACAGAAGTAAAGATCTGGAGCTAAAATTCCACTTCATTAATCATTTTGGTCAAGACCAGTTTTATACCTACTGGGAGATGTTGTGCTTGTTACTGCCAAGAGGAGTGGTCCTGCTTTCCCTCAAAAACCCTTTAGTTCTACTGCTTCTGGTTCTTGGCTAATCCCCGTCTCCTTCCCCTTCTAGGATCCCTCATGGCCACAGTGTCTTGTTTGTAATTTTAAAAAGGTTGTAACTTGCTATTAGATGCGCCACAGAGCAAGGAGCAGGACTCACAGTGAAAGCAAATATTCAGCCCATTGGAGGATCTACCTGTAAGTGTCAGCTTCTTGTAAGTGGTCAGTCCCAGAAAGTGTTTCTAATTAATTTTAAACAGGGTGTGGAAAGGTGATAAAAGGGAGATGCAGTAAACATAAAAACTTTGGAAATGAGTCAAAGATGCTTTAAGCATCACAGACTTCTGGAAAATGCCACAGATTTCTTTAGCGTCTTATACATCCTTTTCAGATTAAAGTCAAAGATCCCAGCAATACCTACATTCCCTTTAGCATCATATGTTCTTTTTTCCCTAGTAACTACTTCTGGTATTATGTCTTGCCAGCTGTTACTTAAATTATTAAGCTTACTCAAGGTATAGTAGAATCTATTTATCTTTTTCTTTCAGATTGCTGATGTCCTCTCTGCTGTATGAATGGTACAAAGAACTGTGGTGCTTCATAACAACAAACCTCTGAGATCATAAAGTTTTGAATAGCTTTTTAGCTCAAAAAAATCAAACCTCTAGCTTCCACAGTATTGAAGTAGCTGATGAATGAGGGAATTAGGCAAAGCCTTTATGTACAGACTTTAAAGCGAAATCTGTCATTATATTTTTAAGGTAAACGTTTTTCATTATTACTGTTAATAGGATGAATTTGAGCAATACGTGCTTGCAAGGAGCTAAAATGAATTAATTTCTCATTGACAGGCCCAAGTATATTATTTTCTACAAAGCTGAGACAGCTAAAACTTGGGGTAGGTACAAACCTTGTTGACTGAATCAGAATAAGGCAGTAAATTTGTAAAACTTCCGAACTACTTTATCCTAGTAATATCTAATATTAGTTTTTGCTTTATAATAATAATTATATAAACAAAATTCTTAATAAATATTTTTAATAATATCCAATATTATTTGCTAGTAATATCTGCAGTAGAAATTGAAGAGCTCTTAAAATGTGGATCAGGAGCTCCAAGTGTCCAAATGAAACCTGTGGATTTTTAAAAATCCTAATCGAAAGGAAGAAACTGCTGCTTTCCAAAGTACTAAGTAAAGCTGTCTCTGTACTCCCTCTCATCCCCTAAGGTCCTGTGCTGTGGCTTCTTGTGAGGGATTAATCCAGTTCACATGCCCTGAGACTGCCAAAAGACCTGCCCTTGGTAAGAGTGACTTCTGTAGTCCTCTCTTTTGGGAAGAGAAGCATTAAGCATTGAAGTTACTCCACACAGACCAGCAGTCATCATATGGCAACAGCTTTCAGACCTTACTAATTAATGTTAGGTGCATGCTGGTAACTGAAAATTTTCATAATTAGTTACCAGGTTAGCTGCTGCTCTTCTGTTTTCTTGTCTATTCCCTCCTGTGAGAAACACCAGATCAGGTTTACCCACCTCTTCTTGTTTAGAGCTATTTGCTACCATCTTCTCATAACTTTCCTCAGAAAATCTGATGCCTGGTTCTTCTGCTTGCATTAAAACCACTGTGTCTTCCTAAACTTCCACCGTACTGACCAACCTTTTGCCTGTTTCTGCACCTTCATTTTCTCATTTTCTGTTTAGTCCTGGGTTATTTCACACATTCACAGATGAGAACTGCAGAAGGTGAGAGATGATCACTGTAAAAGTGATGCTGACATAAGAAATGAGACCTTTCCTCCTTGCACAGCACCGGCAGCCTTATGATGTAGTATATCAGCCTCCTGCTGTCTGAAGAACTCCTCGGAGACTTCTGTCTGGTGTGAAGTCATCTGACAAGAAATGGTAAATAAGCAGCAGATCTTTCCTGGTGCTCTCTTGAGGACATCAAAAGACAAAAAAGGACAAAATGTCCTTGAGAATGATTTTTGTTTAGGACATTCTTACATGGTCCTGCTGTTGAGGTCACTGAGCTCTCAGCAGCAGTGTCTTAAAAGCAGGTTGGGTTCTTTAATGCATTTTCCTGCTGGCATGTTAAGACGGATAACCTGTCAAAAGTTCAGATACTTTACTAAGCTTCCTACCAGCAATGGGTAAACAAATAGGGACACTGATACCTTGATAATGAACTTATTTCCCTGCTCCTGATTGTGATAGTGATGGTTGTGTGCCTGGAATTTCCCTACTAATACAAATATTTTTGATGCAAATATTAAAAGGTAAACAAAACAGTCATTAGTGAAGATAGATCCTCAGAAGAACATAGTGATAAGGATTCACCTTGAGAATTAACCAGGAGCAGAGCTTCCTGGCCAGTATCCTCAGAATATGAAAACTCTCTGGAAAGTGGTGTGAAACTAAGTACAGTGGTATCTTTCTGATTTTATTAATGATAATACACAAAAGCAATTTTATTCTGCTTATCTGTAGCTTGTTTTGGGTCTGCTGCTGATAGCAAAGCATGCTATCTAAATACTGTTTTTCTTTGTAGTTTGTCCTACAGACAGTATTGGAAGACTCTAGGACCTCCATAGCTGCAGTAAATTAAGTTGTCACAAGCACAGCTCAGCACTGCCTAAGGTCTGAACAAGTGGAAAAAAAAATCTGTCAGAGAATAAATAAAGTTAATAACAAAGTTTAGTCTGTGCAGCAGGTTTGCTGATCTAATTTTATTTAAAAGTTGACAGGACCAGAGTCTCAAGTGTAAGGCAGTATTGCTCCTCTGAAATCAATAGAATTACATTGATTTACAGCTGCAACTGCATGACCAACATTATTTTATAACTAAGAACTGTACGTTCTGACATGGATGGGAAGTATCACCAGTGTTTTGCATCAAAGAAGTATTGCTTTTGGAATTTCAGCCTTCTCAGCACATAGTAATCTCATAGTGAGATCACACCATCATTGTTCAGATTGTCAATGAACTACAATGAACAACAGCACTATTCTCATCAGTAGCTGTTACTTAATGTATGCTGACCCTTGCATTGAGTACACGTGTTCATGACCTAACATTAGAGTCATTTCTACTGAGAATTGGGTTTGCTTCCCTGTATTTGGAATTTTATAGCAATGTGCAGAAGGGCTTCGAAATATTATTTGCTAAACTATATGCATACACCATTTGTTAGGCTAGAGGTTTGTTGCTGCTTTCTGATAACACATACTGCTTTAAAATCCTAATCTAATAATTTAACTAAATGGGAAAATCTTCTTACAGATAACATTCAAATTTTCCAGCAGCAATAATGAAGAAAGATGTGCATGCATTATCATCACATTATTCCAAAAAACACATTAAGGGAAGTTATACATAAAAACCGACTTGTCCTCCAGACTACTGGGGGTTAGTGGTCCATAACTGGGCAGCCGAGTCAGAAGTGTGCAGACAACCATTAATGGCACACATGCTATCAATCAAACTGTTCTATGATACAGGTGGTGGTCATGAGCTTGCAAAAACTTGTGAAGATATGTAGAAATAAACAGCATTTGACTATGTGACTGCCTAGTATGTGATTCAATCAGTGGGAATCATAAATTCATCAGTGTGTGATTGTCTTTAAGACCTGTCAGCTTTCTGTACAGTGTACTGCCTTTATGTTCTGAGGCATTTCAGTCTGCTTCTCTCCAGGAGTAAAAATGTATATATTTCTGGTAGCACGGAGCCAGTACCATCCTATTACTATTTTAGGAAAGAGGACAGGAAACATTTTGCTAGACATTAGTCTCAGAATTTGATCAAAAGCATCATTGTAATTTCCACTGAGAGACTATAGTTCATAGAGTCACAGAATGGTTTGGGTTGGAAAGGATCTTAAGATCATCTAGTTCCAACTCCCTGCTGTAGGCAGGGATGACTCACCCTAGACCATGTCACCCAAGGTTCTGCCCAGCCTGGCCTTGAATGCTGCCAGGGATGGAGCATTTACCACCTCTTTGGGTAACTTGTTCCAGCGCCTCACCACCCTCACAGTAAAGAACTTCTTCCTTATTGATTATTACAACTTATTGAGTTGTAATAATTTAACTGTCATAGAGGGAACACACAAAAGAAATATCCTTAGCAGCCTCTTTTAGATTTTAAGACAGGTTTGCTAATGTTGAATGCATATTTGCCCTCTGCACTGGAGCCATGTTTATTCTGCTACAAACATGGTTCAGAGAGTGATATTTTATACCACTGTGTATAACTAGCATGGATTGTCTTTGCTCACTGAAACAGTTCCCTTTTTCTAAACAAGTTTCAGTGCCAGGTAGGGAGTTAAACAATTAGAAACCATAAAATAATAAGTTTAAAATAGATACAAGAGAATGAAAATTGCCACTATTGTAGAATAACCTATATGGCTAAAACAGGACATCTGAAACGTTAGGGACACCTGCTACATTTCTAATCCTTAGTTAAAAATCAGTAAAATCTCATAATGTTTTTACATTATTTTTAATACTTTTTTTTTTTTCCTCCGATGCTTTACATTTTGACTTTGTAAATGTTTTTCTCATCTCTCAATAATCCCTTGAGTTCCTTATCCCAACAAGGTCTAGCTTCTGGTGATTGGGATCCATCTCTCACATTAGAGATTTTCATGGTTTTGTTGTTTCTTGTCTCCTCTGCCCCTCACCACCACCACTTCTCTCACGGAAACTCAGCTACATCAGCTGAACTAATACTCAAAAGCCCATCAAACTATAAAGTAATGTTTGCATGGCATTTTGACCTATCAGCCAGGCAGATGAACAGCTCAATATTTCAGGCACCCAAATAAAGTTCAAAGATAGAGAAACAGGCAGGACTGGACCAAGAAGTTATGAACTGTCACTGATATCAAATTAAAATCCTGGAACACTTGTTTTATAACAGACTAAAAAGGCAGCTGCATCCTTTGATCCTTGCTTGACAAAGCATTACAACAAAGGGCAAAAAGGTTGAGTTTAGAAGAAAATTTCTGAGGGGCAAGAAGAATGGATGTGGGTTCCTGAGGACCCTTTGGCATTATGAAGAGTGATTTGCCCTGCTCCACTGAGATTTGCTTTCCCAAGTGCTGTGATCCTTGGCATGGATATGCTACTACTTTTTCTTCCCCAGAGCAGGATGTAGTTGCATCCAGACTCAGTAGTGGGATCAGACAGGCAAGGCAGACTGGGACAGGACCCAATAAAACCCTGCTGTTTGTGCAGTGAATTCTGTGGACAGGAGGCCCAGACGGACCATCAGCACACTCTGGGCAGCTCCCTAGGTGTCAAGCCTTAGCCTGACAGTGTGCTGCAGGCACATTTACCCTGCATTGCACACACAGCCTTAGAAATCAGCTGCTCTACTCAGCACAAGTCTCTCCAGCATCTCTGCTTAATGCAGCAGGGAAACAGGAAGCTTTAAATCCCAGCAGGCAGACTTTCCACCACTTCAGTTTCTCCCAGTCTTCTGGGAGAAAGGCAGTGGTGCCTTCTACTCGGAGACTAATTGCTCACAGAAAGGAAGGACACTACTATCTTCCCCCCACACCAACCAACTATGAGCAGTCCATACTGGCATTTTTTCAGGGCTGGTTGGTGCAGTACTTCAAAATGAAACTAGAAATGAATACCTATATTCTTCTTGCTTGGTGAAAAGTACTAGATTAACTTCATTAACTTGCAGAAAATACCTCCTGGCCGCTACTACCAGCTAAGCCAAAATCATGTATTTTACTGTTGTCCTGGGCAAGTTGTGTTTTTCCTTATGACTTTGCCTCAGTTTTGCCAGCACTGCTATTTCTCTGTCTTTGTTTTATCTTGCCTGTCACCATTTCACTTTTAGATTGCCACCCTTAAAGTACCCGTCATTCAGGTTCACAACTGTACTTTTTAAATGGATTATAGCAGAGGGGTAAATGAAAATCTCTGATTCAAGACCTTTCCAATTCCCTGAGGCTCTGGACTGCTTAGAGAAGGGAGAAAGCTTGCAACAAGCTGAGATTAACCTTTCTTTGCTTTGTATTTCTAAGCTCTCTGTGTCCTTGATTGCAAATATCCCTTTGAAGGCTTTCCCTCATGAAAGAGATTATTGCTTGCCTGAGAAATAATAATTAGCTGATAATTTAGACTGAAAATAAACCACTAGTCCATGATTCGTAGTCCAGCAGAGAAACATTAGTCTTCTTTGTTGTAAACCAAAGCTGCATTCTGATAGTCATTATTCCCTTGGAAAATGCCATATGAAGGCAACATTTTAGCTGGAGACACCTTCACTGGGAGATGAAAACTGAGGATGCCTCCTTGCTCCTCTTCGCTATCCAGAGAAAGCTCTCCAAGAACAGTCTCTTCACAGTTTCCTGTTACAGGGGCATTTCCCTAGAAAGAGAAAGCAGTAGAAAGCAGAAAGATCCAAGCACTGAATGAGCTTTAAATGTCAATGGAAGACACTGTACCTTTCAATGTATCAGCAGATGTTTTAGTCTTCAAGGCATGAAAGCTTGAGAACCCAATGCTTAGCTGCTGGAAAATCTATCTACAGAGACTAATGTCGAAAAATGTTAGGATCATGGAAATACTGGTTGAAGCCAATTCAAACTTTCTGAGATAAACTGCACCTTGAAAGCCTTAAATATTATGGGAAAAAGAATTACAGCCTACAACCTTTTTTCTTTTCCTGATCTATCATGAAACCCAGATCATCTTAAATACTGCGATATCCCTAATGTGGGACCTATGTTACCAGTAAACTGTATGCTGAACATTTTACTCAGATTTTGTTGTTGTTGTTATTGATCCCTTTGTGATCTGTGCAGCCAGAACAGTCTTAGTGCAAGAGGCTATTCACAGAAGTATGTTTGGCATAGCAGTCATCATGAAAGCCGAGAAAGCTTGAATATAGGTGTGTTTTGTTTAGAAATGTCACATAAAGTAAAAAAATCTGTCAAATAAGACTTTTTGTCAGTTTTGATATCAGTGTTTGATAAGAATCTCACTAAATTCAGTTATAGATGGGACTACTAGGTCTACACAGCACACAGATACTTAAATTACTGCTGACATAGCAAACACCAGAACTAGAAGTAGGATGGTTGCTCTACATTAAAACTGATCAGGCTGCAGCATTGTTGCAATGGTACTGTGATGTTCCTGGGACAGCAGCTGTTCACTTTGGTCAGACAAGTGGTACCCACTTATGCAATCACCTGAGGGGTCTCTGCTTCCACAGTCCTGTGCAGCATTTGAAGTCACACACATGCCCATAGAAAGGGTCATCTGAAGAAAGTGACGCAAGGCCAAGAGCTGGACTTTCTTGAAAACTCCAGTAGCAATAGTTTTTGCTACCACGAGGGTTTTTCTGTTGATATGAGGGATCAGCTCTTCATTAATGAAGAGGAAAGTGGTGTTCAGAGACTAAAATTTGTACCAATTTTCTTAATAAACAGAAAATACACTAGAAGATCAACTATATAAAAACTTCTTTAAAAAAAAGTTACAAGGCCTCACTGTTTAATTTTTTTTTTCCCTATCATTTATAGTGTGTAGATGACTGCCTAACCATAAACTCAGGACTCAGGAAATCAAAGCTCTATTCAGTATTTTTTGCTTCAAAGCTGTAAAGAGTCTCAAGGAAATGAAGTTCTGGCCTGATCTGAAGCGGAGACACATTTGAGGTATAGGAAAGAATGTTAAGCATTTTTTCTTCCTGATTCGGTTCTGAAGACTAATTACATGACTTATTTGTAAGATGGAATCCTTAACGTTCTTTGTAGTAAGACCATGATACTTTTTTTTCTTTTTTTTCCAAAAAGTCACATCTTCTATTTATTTTTTACTCACAGATAACATTTTTTTCCTCTTCATGGTGGCAGTGCTTTAAAAGTATACTCACTGTGTCTAAGAGAGCTGGACGAATCACTTTTAGCTTAATGACGAAGGAAGTTGCTTAAAAAGGATGCTTTACGAGATAAAATGCATAGTGGATAACATGGGTCAACAACTGGTGAGGGCTACTTTTCACTTGAGACTGAAATATCACTTATTGCCCAAAGGTTTATGTTCTTTTAGATATTGCTTTCCAAAACATAAAGATGCTCCTCTTAATGCTCTCAAGGGCTACTGAGGACATTCCAGGAGATTATCTAGTATGACCTACTATATATCATAAGGTGGCACAATTCATATAATTCATATAGGAATACAGAATCAAAAAAACATGAGTCTGATATGGCTTTCAAAATCTGGTGTCTGTTCATGACTTAGAAAACGGAGATGCTATTCTCACTGTATTTTCATTTTTGCTTGTTTTCTCTGTGAATGCTGTGGTTTAAAGTACTAGTCAGTGTATCTGTAATGTTTATGTCTAAAGAACTAATGAACCTGTAAGTAGCCAGTATCTTCTACCTGGAAGGGAACTGGACCTTCTATCCCATCATGTAATCCACTTTATTATAAGATAAAAAAGCTCTTTTTCAGAGGCATCTTTCTTTGGTCTTTGAATTGTATTTTGAACACTTACTGTTCCCTGGGAGGTCTTCAATGCTGAGGATGAGAACAATATTCTCTTGTTAGTTTAATCAGTGGTTTAGTAGAGAGAAAACATCTAGTTCCATTATTTTCATTAACCTTGTATATTCACATGGTACCAATTCTTTCCTTCTGAATTGCATCTCAATGTTCTTAAAGCTCCAGTTCATGTTATACTTTAATTTTAAGACTTAAATACGAATGACGCTCTTGCAAGAACTTAGAGGTGGGTAAAAAGAAGAAGCTCCACATCTGGAGGTATCAAAGAGGCAGTCTTAAGGCTTATGGTACAAAAATGTTTTTTAACTGCACATGCTGCAACCTGCTTACAATGGAAAAAACCTTCAAAACAGTGAACAGTGGGCATTTGTCTTGCAGGCATTCTTGTAAATGGAGGCTGTAGTTTTTCCATGAATACACATTATTTTACATTCTGTGTTTCTCCTGTCTCATATGCTGTATTGACTATTTGAACTCAGAAGTATAACACAAAGTTGACTTGATACATCAACTATGTTTAGCTGTTTTATTAACAAGTACACTGGAAATGAAGCAAAGACTTCTGGAAGAATCTGAAGGTTCAATTATTGTTGCATGGCGAATACTGTAAGCAATGTATATTATCTTGATGCCAATGTTAATTTCCTGGTATTCTGTCCACTACTGGATGCTGTTCTCAGAATTTAAGATCTACATGTGCTTCCTCCTAGAAGTGTTTCCTTTCAGAAGAGCTGTATTTCATTGGCACAGTGAAAATGTCATCAAGGAAGAGGATTTGCACATATATATGAAGGAGACAGTGTCCATACACTGGGCATGGATTAAGAAGCAAATTCATATAGCAGAAAGGAGTGAAGATGGAGCAGGTAATTTTTGAAACAATATGCAAAGGTTGTTTCTTTATAGTTTTCTTCACCAGTTCATCACACACAAATAGAGGCTTTTGAAACTAATCATGTAATTGCCTAGCACCATGCAGAAAGGAGAGTGATTAATAATGAATGGAAAAATTTCATATCCAAGAAGTTAAAAATTACTTAAATACACAGAAGTAGAGTAAAATATAAATGACAAATAAGTGAAAGCTACTAACATGCACATGCAAAGCAGGCTTGATTCAGTTTTCATTGCTGTTTCTATTGTGGTTTTTAAATTATATTTTTTATTTTCCTATTCTTAAAATCTAGTGGAAGTACTGTGTAATA
Source organism: Nestor notabilis (assembly GCF_000696875.1). Classification (NCBI taxonomy): domain Eukaryota; kingdom Metazoa; phylum Chordata; class Aves; order Psittaciformes; family Psittacidae; genus Nestor; species Nestor notabilis. The sequence goes on along the minus strand of NW_009924108.1, from coordinate 102,367 downwards.
TGTTTTACTGTGAATGGAATACTATATCCATATCTGTGGTTGAACTCAAGGAAGAAAGACAATACTTTAACTGTAGAAGGTTTCCTTGAAGATTGTCCAAAGCTTGTCAGGAACCCATCAACCATTAAAAATATAGTTTTTAATTTTTAATTATGAATGCTATTAAAATAAATAAATAAAAAAATAAAAACAAACAAAAACCCCTCAACAACACAACAGAGTTCCCACTTACCATTTTGAGGAAAAATTTTCTTGTTCTGAGCCATAATTTCAGTACCTTACTTTTAACTTTGCATGTCTATGGTCAATACTTCTTTGGTAAGAATGGAAAATTGGCTGTTTAAAATGCACTGAACATTTTTGATAACTTGTGGTAACCTATAAACTCATTTTATTCTATGGAAGAGATTATCAGGTCATTCAGCCCATAGTACAGAAACCTCTTCCTCTCAACATACAATGTATCTTTAACATGGAACTCCACATTACTTGCTTGAGTTTTTAGGATCTTCTGTAGCACAAGGTTCTCAGTGATTTGTCTTTGCTAATAATCCATTCTTGATGCAGAACTGGTGGCTGGAGGTAAGTCATGATTTTTGGCCCTGAAATATGTCTTTTCCTGCATTGCCATGTAATGTAGATCTTCTTAACTCCCTTCTAAGCCTGAGGTAGATGTGAAATTGACAAATCACAGATTTATCAGAGACTTCTTAGTAGAAAGTTACTGAAGCCTAAGAACTCCTCCTGCTGTGTAGATAGCTGATAACAGTAACATTAACATCTTTCAGTGACATGAAATGTAGGCTTCTCCTGGCGATTTTCACACAAATGTTTTCAAAACTTAAGAGTGCAGGGATCTGTGTTCATGGATCATGTCATAGAATTTACAACACAGATAAGCTAAAAGTAATTTGGTTGAATCAACTATAAAATAGCAATTTATTCTCACACACGTTTCACCTCCAAACAGCAGAAATGCCTTGTGCCTCTGTGGAGATCGAAGCTCATCCAAAATTACCAGCTTTTGTTTTCAGCTGTGCTTATAGGTGTTAGTTTAGCCTAAGCCTGGTGCAGGAACATCTGTAGAAGTAATAAGAAAGCCACAATCCATTGTGTAGGGCCTGAATGAAAGTATCAGCTGGGTTAGACCTTTGGCTTGAACGGAAGATGATAACTAGTGGAGGCAGGGAGAACTGGTTTTGATCTCATAGAATTTACTTCGAATTTAAATTGAATTGCAGTCTCTTTGTAGGGTCTAAGTGATTTTTTTTTTTTTTTTAATTCTGAAATTTAAGAGGTAAACCAACAAATGAAAATATGGAAGTATAATGGAAGTATTAAGCAAATCCTCCTTTCAAACTGTGGGGTTTGGATAATCTTAGGTACAGTCCTGATGGATATTACCAAGTGGTTTAAGCTGAGTATTGATCACATTATAGGGTTTGTTTTGTTTTTTTTTTCTGATTTGATTGATTAAACTTTTGGGAAAGTAAAGAAGTTCATTAAAGACACACCTGAATGGAAAGAATCTCAAAAGATGTTGAGGTTTCTCTTTCACAAGACAGTTCAAGAAATTCTAGAGAAAAACGTTCTTAACTAATATTTTATTTTCTTTTTAATTTCAGAAACAAAGCAGATTACAGCTGCATGGGACTGCTTCTACTTAGCAGATAGGATGGCTGAGTCATACTTTTACTGAATTACCCTCTGGTCAGCAAAAGATGTGTCTAAGCCAGAGTGCCATCCAGAGGGAATTTGGTACGTGTACTATCCTTTCTTTGGGCTGTGCTAGAATAAATCTTGCACTTTCTGAGGTAGAAAGAAGAACATTCTGTAAATCTCAAAACTGTAACTTCAGAGGATTGCTGCAATCATATTATAGAGACATCTGACATTAGCAGATTGTTCCCATAATTCTGTCAGAAGTTTTTATAAGACTGAAGAAAGGAAACAAAACAAAACAGAAATTTTGCTGACATTTGCACAATTGAATCAAGCCGTGAGGTTGTTGTTTTGGAAAGCACCAGCTCTTGTCATTGCAGCACAGCTACAATTGTTATTGATCTATTCACCAGTTATTGATCTATTGATGTTTCCTAGTCAATGGGAACTTTACCAGAGTGCTGTAGCACCTCTTGTATGGAGACAGGCTGAGAGAGTTGGGCTTGTTCAGCCTGGAGAAGAGAAGGCTCCGGGGAGAAATTCTAGCAGCCTTCCAAGAAATCTGGATAGGACCTACAGGAAAGGTGGAGAGGGACTTCTTACAAGGGTGTGTAGGGATAGGACAAGGGGTAATGGCTTTAAATTAAAAGGGGGTAGATTTAGATTAGATATAAGGAAGAAATTCTTTACTGTGAAGGTGGTGAGGTACTGGCACAGGTTGCCCAGAGAAGTTGTGGATGCCCCATCCCTGGCGGTGTTCAAGGTCAGGCTGGACTAGGCTTTGAGCAACCTGGTGTAGTGGAAGGGGGCCCACGCTCTGTGGCAGGGGCATTGGAATTAGATGAGCTTTAAGGTCCCTTCTCAACCCAAACCATTCAGAACAGCCTTCCTGACATGGTATTTCTGGTACCTGTATTGTGGAAATGCCAGCAAGCACCTTTGAAATGTTTTTCTTTTGTTGTGGTGAAATATCTTGTTATTCTAGAAAGGCAGGTAAAATAACCCCCTCTGTTTCTAATGACTCTGAAAAAAACCAGTTGTTTCTGTAGTGCGTTAGCCTTGCTCAGCAGCTAAACTCTCACTCAGGTGCTTCTTCACTTTCCCTTGCTCAGCCAGTTGAGGAAGGAGAAAAAAAGAAGAAAAGAGGTAAGAGAGCTCATGGGCCAAGTTAAAGACGAGGAGGTCCTTTGCCAATTACCATCATAGGCAAAACAGACTAGACCTGGGGAAAATTAATGCATCGCAAATTGAAATAAATATTTAATTAACTATTTGGGTAGGGGGAAACTAAGAAACAAACATTAAAACACTTTTCTTCCTGGTTTTCCACATTCTCAACCTCAGTCCTTCACTCCAGACTCCTCTACTCCCCTCATCCCCTGAGTGGTGCAGGAGGGTGGGGAGTGGGTGGTTACCATCAGGAAACAGTGGTTCTCCTCTGCCGCTGCTTCCACCTCACATTTTAACACTGCTCCAGCTTGGGCTCTTCAAGGGCTGCAGTTCTTCAGGTCTATCTGTGTCATGGAGCACTTACTCCTCCTCCTCATTGACTTCTGAAATGAAATGAACCTTGGTGTTTCCACTGCTGCTTCTCACTCTTTTGTTCCCTTCTCCTTTACCAGTGTGGCATTTTCTGCACTTTTAAAAGTACATTTTCACAGAGACACCACCAGCTTGTCTGATGGGCTCAGCTCTGTCCTGTGTCCCAGTGGGCAATCTTTCATGAATTCCTAGCTGTTTCTGAAATGTACTATGAGAAGTAAATCTTGTGAAAGTGTTTTGAAACATTTTATTTTGTACCATGAAACAGCCATGGGAGAAATATAATATGGCATGACTCTACTGAGAAGACTGCTCTCCAACTTGAAATCCTCCAGGACTGACTCAAGAATAGTTGTAGAAACCATACATTCCTTATCAGGTTGTAGAAACCGTACCTTCCTTATCACAGGATGTTAAGATTCAGTCATTCATCTTCATGAATGAGAGCTGCAGTTTAAAAACATGGCTGTTAATCACAATATAGCTCATCTTCACTCAGTCTCTGTACTACCATTGATTGAAATTGGTGATGAATTACAAATTCTGCAACTAAACCTCAGAGTTCAGAGATAATTTCTGACAGTCAGTAAGCTACAGTCCTCTGGTCAAGTTTTGTCTGGTTTTCATACTATTAAATTATTCTAACTGCTTGAGTGATGTTAAGAATGGCCAAGTTAAAGTAAAGCTGTTGCTAACAAAACATTGTGATGGAGTCCAGTAACTAATTTTTTTTTTTTTTTTTTTTTTTTTTTTTTTTTTTTTTTGGTGAGAAGGATATTATTTTTATCACCTAGATAGCTTTTCAGACAACATTGTTTTGATTTGTCCTTGTAGGTGCATGGTACTCATGTTTCATCTAAGGGCAACATCTTTCATGAGACTGAATATTTACAATTTCAAAGTCCTAGACCCCTTAATAATGTTTGCTAGTATTATTAAAACATGAAAGCAAAATTATTGCTGTTCAGAGTTCACCAGAAAGGCCAGACTGTTCATCAGCCTGATGCAGAGACATGCTGACAGAAGAGTATTTATTTACAATTTCTAATTCCTAGGCTGCCCCAAAAAGTGTCATTTGTTCTCAGCAGTGATTCAAGCTGACATTTGCATCACATTGCATTACGTTAAGCAGTGTTATGATATGGAGGAATACTAAGCTGTTTAGGTAGACTAGACAATTTAAAACAGGAGCTCCAAATGAGAGGCGTTGCTAAGAAAAGGCCTTTGTGGTTTAGCACAGCTGCTGCAGGAGAGCTGAACGGAATTTGGTCTATAAAGACTGAAACTCACCATTTCAGAAAGATAAGTGGTCAGCCAACTTAACCAGGGCCCAAAGCTATTTCCTGAGGTGTTTAAATTAAGTAAATCTACCTGAGCTTTTTGCATGTGTACAAAATGGTTATTTCCTAAAACTGCCTGTAACTGCAGTTACAAAAAGGGTCTCAAATGAACCAGCACCTTTTTTTCGTAGTTCACCATGCCTTCTTTCAAGCCATAAAACTGATCTAAACAAAAATACTATTCATCTGACCTCTAACCAGACTTCCATAATCTAATTTCCAATAGTCTCAGCAATCTAGTAGAAGGTGAAAATCTAATTTTTTCCTCTGCTGCTTTGTTCTTTTCTTTTTTAGGGAAGCTTGCCATCTTCCAGCTGGCTTTATAATGGGCAGGTCTCTTTTCTTATCTGCTCCTGTATTTAGTCTTTGAAAGATACTTAAGAAGCTCTGGCATGAGCTATGGGGAAGTATACCATAATGCTGTGTAGCAGTTCATGTTACTCAATGGCAGAAATATGCTTAGAAACATGTGGAAGTTTGGTGAGTTATCCTAGGAAACAGAGATCCAGCTTAGCTCGATAGACAAAAGTTAATATTCAGCAACAGTTTAAGGACAGACTAAATCTGCCCATTCAGAGGTCTGTATTTAGGATTATATCAGATGAGCAAGAACTACATACACATGTACCAAAACTCTTGTGACAAACTGAGATACAAAATAATAGGCTTTCTACCTCTTGTAGACTTTCACTTGATGAAGCTACAGGGATGGGTGAAACAAATACAGTAAGTTTTGCCTTTCTAGCTGCTACTCTTACCATTTCTGATCCTCGCATTTCCAGTAGACCTTCATCAACCTCATTCTGAAAGACATCCTGACCAAAATAAGTCAAAGAGAGGTATTTCCATATCTGGATTTAACAAATAGATTTGAATGTGTACTGTAGATTCCTTCTTTTCTCTTTTTCTTTTGTGTCTCCTTTTCCTTCCCCAGCCACATTTGTTTTCTATCTCTGTCTCCATTTGCATTCTGCTGACTATTTGGCTGGCATACTAATACAGAATTTCTTTTAAAAAAATGCTTTATTCTTCTGATTAAAAAGGTGACAAAAAGAGCCTGCATGCAGGTGCAAGTTTGCCTAGTCTTGGCAAGACTAATAGGATCAGGGACCAGACATTGTAAAAGCTTAAGATTCTTGAAGCAGGATTCATGCGGACATTTAATGCTGAAATCCAAAATTGTGACCTCAAATTGTATCTCCTTAATCTTGAAGCTGTCTGAAATTGCCAAGACTTAATTTCTGTCAGTACAAAATCAATTCTTAGACTGATGATTCATGTGTGTAGCTCCACTAATCTTGTTCCCGGATATATTTTTAAAAAACAGAATGTCAGAGGACCACAGTATTTCAGCACAGCAGAAAGGTGTATTTTCTCTTTTTCATCTGTTCTGTTGCTCTGACCTGTTTATGAAATGCCATCAGATAATACTGGCCATTCTTGTTTAAGAAAGTGATGATACTGCAAACTTCTGAAACTATATGTATTTTTCAGGAGGTTTAATTTATGATGATGTGAAAGTCTTAGGGATTAAAGAGAACAAGAGTAGAGAAAGTTCTCTGAAGAATAGTGATGAAAGTGTTCTCTTCAGCCCATTTTAAATGCCTTGACCCAGGTTAGCATACTGGGCTTGAAACCTGTCCTATCTGTTCTTGATTCTTTTTTTTTCAGCTGTCTCTGCCACTGCCCACAGTGCCCACTCTGTTGCTGACTTGGGACTGCAAAGCAAGTCTTCATACTGCAGGTGCAATAACAGCTTTTATTTTGGGATATAGTTACTTGCAACTTACTGTTATGTTGAAGCTCAGTCAGACAGTTAAGAATTTTTCTGACTGAGATAAGAGCTGCATTTAGCTCCCCTCAGCTGTGAATTTCCTTTGCTTGTCAAAAGTTTAGGAAGGCAAAACTATTCTCTCTCTTTCTCTGAATATGCAGGAGCATCTTTGCAGCATCTGAGCATCAGTCAAAGACCAATTGCTTCCACACTGATTCATTTATAAGTGTCTGTGTACCAGCATAGAGATAAAAACAACTGATAGAAAAAAGAGAACAGATGCCATCTGCATGCATATTTCTGGGTGCCTGTTTGTTTTCAATGATTGAAAATTATGATTATAAAATGATAACTGCTAGAATTACAATAGTATTGGTAAGTGATACTCCCAGGGATCTTATGGCAGTAAATTGCTCTTTTGCCTGTTAGGTACCATAGAATCATAGAATGGTTAGGGCTGGAAAGGACCTTAAGATCATCTAGTTCCAAACCCCCTGCTATGGGAGGGATGCCAAAGAAATAAAACTGTAAAATGATTTTGTAATTTTCACTATCTACTAATTGCTATACAAATGTGTCTTCTAAATTTACTTAAAACACAAATAGAGCTTCTGCTTTTTACTAAGGCAAATGCTGTGGCTGTAAATTTTTCTAAATTCAATACCTTAGCTTTTTTTCCCATGACATTTGCAAAGAGCAAGTGGTAGACATAGTAATAAACTCCAATAATTCGTCATAGTTGAAATTACATGATTTAACACTTTCATACTAAGAAATCTAGTAAAAAAAGCTTTTCAGTATTTTTATAACATCCTCCTGAAGAAATAGCTGGAAAAAATAAATAAAAAATGAGCACAATGTATTTGGTGTGTGGCAAGTATTATGCTTTGGTACTTACATGGTGAAATTAAATCACCTCTTATTCTCTTGCATAATCTTGCTTGAAATTCAGATGCTTAGCAAGATGATCAGGATAAACAGAGTAGCACAGTTTAATACTTGTCACTCTGTGTGTTACATAAACAGTGGTTACCAGGCAGCCGAGCAAGCAGTATAGGAAAACCACTCTAAGAAATACCACTGGGTATGATGCCTTTAAAGCTTTATCCATACTACTGAAAGATCAGTGAAACTGAAGATGTCATTAAGTGTTATTACAACATTTTATACACTGGACTTTTGGGTGGAAGAAGCTGCTCAACTGCCCTGGCAAACTGTTGTAATAGGTGTAGAAAAGCAACTGTCAGGAACAGAGGAGTTACCCTGATGAGTCTGCAGGACAGGATCATCAGCATGACAACAACAGGCACGAGCTGGAATTCAACAGGGGTCTTCAAGAAGAAAATATTATGTGCTTTCCAAAATAATGATGACCACTGCACAGTGCTCTTTTACAGAGCACACATTCATGATTTGTGATAGCGTTGGGAAAACTCAAATAGACATTACAGCTGATAAAAGGAAAGGTTTTAAAATTCAGATCACGCAGTTTAACTTACTCTCTATACAATCAGTTCTTTTCCTTTTGATTTTAATCCTCAATGTAATTCCAGAGTAGTATTGTCCATGAAATTACTGATACATTGCTTGAAAAAAGTATTGCAGATTGGAGTGGAGGGGGAAAAAGGTGTATTGTTCAGGTTCTGTGTATGATGAACACTGACCAGGAGCTGAACTTCCAGTGTGCAGCCTTCCAGTTGTGGAATTGGTGTTGGTTCATATACAGCCACTACCTGACACAGCAGACTGTGCAGGCTGGGTCCACACAGTCATTCTTAGCCTGCACCACCTGTGACTCCACACTTGCTAGCAAAATGGTCTAGATCACATAAAAGGTCAGCTCAGGAATGAACTAGCTGGCTACAGATGAACCCAGGTGAACTTGGATCTGTTGTGAATTGATGCCCCAGTTCTGTTTACTACTTGGGATTCTTCATCAATACTGATCTTTCCCTCAGAGAATACTAGAGTAAAGCTCAGTTCTCTTTGTTCTTAGTAGAAAAACATTCCTTATCTGTTTATACCTTTTTTACTTCTGCTGGTTGGACTGTAGCAATAAGATATGCCTGAAGCTTTGTGTGCTTAGAAAATTCTCATGCAGAGCACTGAAATGAATATTCTCAGGAACAAAAGACCTAAACTATTTTTCACACGACTTCTGGTGTTTCTCATCTATTGACAAAATTTTCTCAGGCACATAGGCCAATAACAAACTTTTAGTCTACTTGCAAAAAGATGAACTCTTTTCAGAAGTGGTGGAACAGAAAGCAGATGGCAAAGGAAGGCTCCTTGAGAGGTGAAAGGAGGGAATAGAGAACCACAGAGGCTATACATCATTTTGGAACCAGGCTGAGTTTTGTGATCAAAACAAATTTGCAAATAGACAAAATCATTTGGTTTATAGATCTCTGAAGATTAATTTTAAAATTACCATTTTGCTGTGAATAGTCTTTACAACTACATTATTTTCTGAAAAGTCACTGAAAAGAAACGTGGAACTTTGTAAAATAAGAAATAATTATTTGAAGTTTAGAAAAATGAACAAGCCACCAACAGCAAATGATAGAAACTACTTTGTCAGAAGCTAGAAAGAAAAACAATAAGAAAACCTTGTCCACAGTTAAAGATTAATGAAAATAATGCAATAATGCTTTTTATTAAGTCCTCTCAAAGGTAAAAGAGCATCTAAAATATCCAATATCTCATTATCCAGCAGAGATGTTATTAATGAGACTATACACCAGAAGGAGGTACTGTGGTTTTTTACCTCTACTGTTCTTTTCTCTCCCTTCTTGGGTGTTTTTGTCTTGTTTCATCTTCAGGAAAATACGATTAATGTCCACTAACAAAAGCTCAGAATATACTCTTATCACTCCTTGAACAACTCACTTTTGCTTGAACAGGAATGATAATTACCTTCGTCAGTGATGCCTACAAAAAACATCCCCCAAAGCAGAAGAAGAGAGTTCTGAAAAAAAAAACTTCAAAGGCAAAGGTTAAAGTTATATAGGATTTATGCAGGTTTTTTTTCTGTTGTATCTATAATAAAGATTTAAAATTTATTTATTTTTGAGTGGTAATTTGCTAGCAGCCAACCACAGTAAAGCATCTATAATCGATAGATACACTCAAACTTGCCTACTATTGGATCCTGTACAATCTTACTGATTATTTAGGTGCCATTTTCATTAAAATTTTCATGGCATCTGTAACTTGTAGCATTTTCCTACCTAGAGTTCCACATTTTCCACTCTAGCTTTGTTAGAGAAAATGACTGTGCCATATTGAGAGGATTTCAAGATAGTAACTGTTGCTTTTGTTATATAAAGTTCATATCCGAGTATTCACAAGTTCTTAGGAATTAAAAACCTCTGTTTTTAAGACTATGGGATTGTGTGTGTATGGTACACATAAGCACATCTGTAATTACATAATTATAAAATATTATTTATAGATAGTCAGATGGCATTGAAAACGTATAGCCAGTTTGAAAATAACTGTAATAATCTTCCTCTTGGACATTGCAGCACATCTAATCTGCATGTATAATTGTCATTATTCTGCACAAAAGGTTAACTATCAAACTCCAATTACACCTATACAACTGTATACATACACTTTTGTTTGCCCAATTGCAAATGAATCAATGCAGTTGGGATACTTTGTGTCATCTTGGAGTATTGTGTACAATTCTGGTGTCCTTAACATAAGAAGGATGTGGAACTGTTGGAACAAGCCCAGAGGAGGGCCATGAGGATAAGAGGGCTGGAGCACCTCCCGTATGAAGATAGGCTGAGAAAATTGGGACTGTTCAGCCTGGAGGAGAGAAGGCTGTGTGGAGACCTCATAGCAGCCTTCCAGTATCTGAAGGGGGCCTACAAGGATGCTGGGGAGGGACTCTTCATTAGGGACTGTAGTGGTAGGACAAGGGGTAATGGGTTTAAACAGGGAAAGTTCAGGTTAGATATAAGGATGTTCTTTACTGTGAGGGTGGTGAGGCACTGGAACATTGGAACAGGTTGCCCAGAGAAGTGGTAAATGCTCCATTCCTGGCAGTGTTCAAGGCCAGGTTGGACAGAACCTTCGGTGGCATGGTCTAGAGTTTTTTTTAGGGGGGTTGGAACTAGGTGATCTTAAGGTCCCTTCCAACCCTAAATGTTGATTCTATGATTCTGTGATCTTAAATTAGTCTGTGCTCATTATCTAAAATGTTGGGACTATAGCTTTATGACACAAACTGTCCTACAAACAAGTTAATTATCCTTGGTACAAGTAAAACACAGTATTCATCTATTACCTTCAGCATTACTGCAATGCTTATTTACGACTTATCAAGCTGCTCCACAAAAGGTATATTCATGCCAATTAGATGTTCCCCACTGCATGAAATGCCTAATTCAAGTTTTCTCTATAAATATTAGGCCAATTGAAGTCAGCTTGATAGCAGCCGCATAGTCAAAGTCATGGCAAGACCTATGTGAGTCTCGGGAGGTTACTAAAGCATATTTTTCTCTGACTCATTTTGCATTAAGCCATGCTATATACCATGAATTCAAAGAGAAAAGGTAGGTCTAACATCCCTCTATATAATAAATGGAATTTTTGCTTGTAGTGCTACATAATCTTTGGCTTTCTTAGAGTTTGTTGCTAGTTCTCCTGGGTTTCCATACAATTTAGAAAATCCATGTTTTATTGTTAATATTGTGACTTGGATGATAGAAAAGCTATTGGCAATCTGCATTCAATTACACGAAAAATATTATAAGTGTAAATATGGTTGGTCTCATATCTATGGAAAGGTGAGGAGTGACCCCATGCAAGTGGAACTGAACCTCTTTTGTAACACACTCTAATAGCGGACAGCATTTGAGAAGGTGGGCTAATCCAAATTGTACAGTAGAGCTCATCTCTTCTGCAACAAGTGGAAGGACTACTTTGTAAATTGAATCCTGTCTGGTCACCACAATCTTAGATTATATGAGAATATGCACTTTTTAAACTTTATATTGTATTTCTGAGTGTGTAAGAAAATATAAAAATAATCAAGTAGATAGGACAAAGCCTGAAAATGTGATGTTTCCTTTCAAATTATCTGCTTTTTTTAGTATCTTACTATGTAAATTTTCAGAGAAGTGCTTTTGTTTACCTTTTTCTATCTTTTCCCCCATTCCAGTCAGATTGGTATGAGTAGTTAGAGCTCTTAAAAGGACCTATACTGATTCAGGTGCTTTTGGGTGCTTGGATACATCCAATAATTGAAGTTGCCTGAACATGTAAAGTAGTTGATTTTACCAGTCCAATTTATGATTCTTTAAATGCCTGTGAGGTAATATCGATCTCCTTAATATGCGTGAGACAGCAGCATCAGTGCGCATCATACTCAAGCCAACAGATCTTTTCTCTTGAGCTTAAACATTTCTGTAAGTGATAAATTGAGACAAATTTTTATTTTTCTGTATTTTATTAAGGATAAAAAGTAATTTAGAAAAAGTCCTTATTGTTTTAGACTTCAATATTGCACTTTTAAATATAGCCCTTAGCGCTGTCTAGAGGTTGTAGTTCAGCCTGATAAGACCAGAGGAACCTCAAGTGAAAAAATTTGCCTTTGTTAAGTGAGCATGTCGCATTGATTAAACACCAACAGTTATGTAATACAAGCAGGGACAATTAAACTGGGTAGATTTAAACTATTTCATTATATTAAACTATATTATGTGGTTTGTGGAAAGAACATGACACATTTAGTGTGGTAATAATAATTTTCCAATACACAAGTCATTTAAATGAAGATAGATCTAATAGTAGTCAGCAAAAGTGGCTTTCCTAAAACTCATACTCCATTTCAGTTTCACTGCCTGGAGCTTATGAGGGATGACGTTTCAACATCCTCTTTTATGGCCTTTGGCAGGAATAAGGTGGCATCTCATTAAGATAAGTAGAATAAGCAGCAGTGAGCAGATTACGGTCATTTCTGGGAAGCTGCAGGTATGGAGAAGATGTTCTAAGTTTTCCTATGCTTCTTACTACCGAGAAGCTGAAAGCAGTGGAGCTTTTTTTACCCTTCATCTCCACTCTGATGAAAAAACAGACCTGTCTTCATTATGTGCAAGCATTACTGGCATTTTTTAGAATGTTTCTAATAATACTTTACAATAACAGGAAAAGCAAAGATTAAACATGAAGATAGCTGAAAGACTTAAATATTTGAAACAATACATAGAGCCAGAATTTCATTGTCTTTCTATTGTGAAGTCTGGAATAGCGGTTCTCCCACGTTATTTACATGACATTGTTCAGATAACAAAGTAAGGAAAAGAACTGGAGTGATGTCCTGGCCATTGAAAATCAGTAGGAATCTGAAGTTGTAGATAAAGAGACCAGAACTTCTAAGGAATGGGCATCAAATATTCTAGAGTATCAAATTAAATTTACAGTTGTGTTTAAACCTATCTGAGTTGTGAACAGTGTGGTAACTGTTTGCAGTATGGTAATTTTTAAAAGGGAAACAGAACCAATATTCATTTTTGTGCAGAACAGAGGCAGGGAATGGAGGAATTGTTTCCTACTGTCCTCTCTTCAAAGCTTATAAATGAAGGGATGCTTACACATAATAAATCAGACCTCTTTTTATCCTTCTATAGGGAGAATCCAAGAACTTCTGAATTCTTGCTATTTGGTACCTGCAGAGATACTGAACTCTATTGTTCAGCTTATTGTAGCAAGAACATGAATTGTCATTATGTACAAAATATGAAACAGTTTTTCATCCTTATCATCTCCGTTCACAAATATATATATATTTAAATATTATGCATTCACAAGCTATCTTTAAGAGATGTTGTCTTGAAAAGAATGGAAATCATAGATAAAGCAAAATCTCTTTATAAAAGCAAATGCAAATTTTTCTTCATAATACCAGAGAATGTTCTTCTCTTGCTGAAAGACATAAGGCCTGTGAATACAAAATGACCTTTTCTTTATGACCTCTACAATGGGGATTTGAAACCCAAGATAAAAATGGCTCATTCAGATTCTTCACATTAGAGCTAATCTTCACAGAGCAATAGTTTACTTTTCACTACTGAAGTTGAACCTGTACACTTTCCCTTGAAAAGAAAATAAATAAAAAAAATTATAGCAGCACCTAATAGTTTCCACTTACTCCACTCTAGAAATGTGGATCTTTCTCAAACAATCACTATTTTCCCCACAAGCAGCCACAACAGGTGTTACTCTAGGTAAAAACACATACTATCTTGTTCTATTCTTTATGAACGGAAAACCAAGGAGTGACAGTATTGCTTACCTGCTTTGCCAGAAAGAAGCTGTCCCTGGAAAGGTAAACATGTGCTGATTGCAATAATTAATTTCATTATGATAGATCCAGTATTTGAATTTCATTAGTCTATGGATTATGTATGGTCCAGAAAAATGTGAAAATTATGTGGGCAGAGAATGTGATTTTTTTTTAATAAATGTGTCTGTGTACCTATTCATGTCAAGAAGTCATACAGGGAAGAAAATTACAAGATTGTTTTCCAGCATAACTTCAAAGAAATTACATTAGTGTTTTTCCCTTTAAGGTTTCTTAAAAATTTTTCCTGAGTGAAAACATATTCCATGCTGAAGGAAGATATTCCTGATTTTACTTTCTGATATTGAATCAAAAAATACACTCTTTGACACAAAACACTACAGTAGAACAAAATAGTTTTGTACCTAACAGCAAATAATTAAAATTCAGCTTGCAGAAATTTTGTTGCATCTTTGTCTAAATTTGTAATTATTAATAAAACACACATTTTAAAAAGCCAGCTAGCCAACCAGCCATGCCAGTGAGATTTTTGTCTGCAGATTTTTACAAGCTATCTTAGTATCAGAAATACTTTTACTGAGCTCTGACAAGTGCTTCAGTAGTAGCTGTAGTTCTTAATATCAGGCAGAACAGGTGACCGTTCAATTCAAGGGAGTAACAGATCTCTTCCTGGGATAAAATAATGTATATAGAGGAAAAAGTTCTTTAAGGCTATGTATCCATTAGCAAGTAGTGTAGCTTAATAGAAACAGTCTGTATAGAGAAACAGTTAGTCTTGAGGACCTGTCAGCTGTATTATAATTCTTTTAAAGGTGATATGAAATAACTCCAGCCGGGTATGCTCCTGGACTCTATTTTCTAGTGTGGTTTTATACAGTGCCAGCAAAGTGCAGGAGGTGGTGATAAGCACAAGTTCTGCCTCCACAGTGCAGTCCTCAGCTTCTCTAAAGTGCTAGCATAGATGTATCTCTGTTTCATAGTGTGCTGTTTAGATCTGCTTGTTGATGCTCTGTGAAACTGGGACACGTGGGTGTTCATTTACCAAAATAAGCTGCTAATTCTTTTATAATTTCATCAGAAGGCAAAGAAAACCCAGTAAAATTAAAGGTTCTTTTTTTTTCTCGATAAAAGGTGATTTTATTGGGTAACTGCCAAGAACATAAAATATACTGAAGAAATTAACATTGCTGTAAAAAAAATCTTGAACTGTGATTATCTTTAGTTTACATATCTAATTTCAACATGCAATCATTCAGGCCTTTGCCAGTACTTGTGGATCTAATTTGAACTACAGATCCAGACAAAAGGATTTGAAAGAGTTTTGCACTGTGGTTGATACTGATAACTTTCAAAGTAGATGCTATAGCTGTTCAGCACAGAAGACTGAATTTGAGAATTCACCTTCTTTCAGCAGATTTTCTGGATGACATCTTACCTGGACGTCATGAAGTCTATGGGATCAAGTTTCATTCTCTGTATCTACAGGAAAATAAGAAAATCACTAGATTTTGCAGGTATGACTGTATCATGTTTTATATTCCATTGTTTCTGTTTATTTGCTAGCATGTTTAATGTGAACCCTGAAAGATTCTTCTGTATGTGCAAGAACCAGCGGTACGTAAAAGAGATTTCCTTCTGCAGGGGTAGACTAAACAAGGTCTTGATCAAACTCTGGAGCATTTTTACTATATGCAGATGTGGCCTTTTAAGTTTAAATCCTCAGTGGACACACATTTCATTGGCTTTGAATTTAGAAAAATGTAATCATAGGTATGCTTAGGCCTCTGGACTCTCAGGATATTATAAAGCTGTTAAAGGTCTACAGATAAGACACAAACCTTTCTAAGGCTGATTCTGGCTCTTTTCTCCTTCTACTAGTAAACCCCACAAAACTTCCATCTTGAATTTTCTACTTTGCTCTAAGCAAACTGGTATGCCTTCTTAAAGTCTCAGGCAAATACCAAAAGTTGATTTTTTAGAGTAGGATTATGAATCAGCAAGTTCTCAAAATGGAAGTCCTACAGGGTTTTTGGAAAAAGCTAGGTCTTTCCAAATTAGATACAAACCTTGGGGTCAGTGTGCTTGAGTCAGCGCCAGTCCCATTTACTGTGGTGCTTGCAGAGACCTTGTCTATACCTAGAAAGATCAGCTGGCAATTCAAACCAAACAAAACAGCCCAAACCAAGACTATGCATTTCATACTCAGAGTATGAAAATGATTACATATAAACACAAATCTTTGATTGAAAGCTGTTTTAAACTTCATTTTTTCACATATGCTGTCTTGGCAAGTAGACTCAGTGTAAGGTATGTTAATGAGTTATATTCACTGTTTTCAAGCACAAATCCACAGATATATGGTGTTGTATCTACAAAACTGATATATTTTTCTTGTTGCTAACTTATAAGTTAGTAAAATATTCACAAGAAATAGCAAATAAGAACTTCATAAATATTCATGTAGAATCTTGGTGCAGTATTGCAATTTAAATAGCAGTATGAGTACATAGTTTTTCTATTGTTTTCCATTGACTGTATTAAAAAGAAGACTACTAAATATAATAAAAGTAAGATTTAATGTTGTTTCGGTGACCTAGGCATGTCTTCAAAAGAAAGATGAATTTTCTGTATTTCACATTTACACTAAATTCCAGCAAGCTAGTTAATCTGGCTCAGTGGCTTTGTGTGATGTAGAAATTGTAAGATTTATGATATCTTTGGGATATGACTGATATCATTAGGGACTGAAGCATCTCTCCTGTGAGGAGAGGCTGAAAGAGCTGGGGAACTCCTTAGCCTAGAGAAGAATCAACAAGAATGTTATCTATGTATATAAATATCTCATAAAAGGGTGTAAAGAGGAGGGAGTCAGGCTCTTCTCAGTGGCATTCAGTGAAAGGACAAGAGGCAATGAGCACAGTCTGAAACACAGCTGAACAAAAGGAAACATGTTTGTACTGTGAAGGCAGTAAAACACTCAAGCATCCATCAAAACATGACTGGACATGGCTTTGAGCAACCTGCTGTAGGTGACCCTGCTTGCACAGGAGGCTGGACTAAAAGATCTCCAGAGGTCCCTGGCTCGCCTCAGCAGTCCTGCGATTCTATGATCTTTGATGTCTGGTACATGATTATGCATATAATGGATAAGAACCAAATGTAGAAATGACCTACAGGTTAGGTAAATTTAGTATGTCCCCTGGTCATTGTTGGGAAGCACTCAAATTTTCAGCAGAACTTGGTTAGTTTGATAATGATATGGCTATATGAAGACTGGAAAGTCATGACATGTAAGAGCTGGGAGCTCCTCAAGGGCACATCAGATATGCGAGGTTTGTGTGCTGTCCCTACATCACCAATTGTGATGTAGAATTTCCTACACGCTCAAGCAGAAGCTGCTGCCAGTGGCTTAAGGACAGGCCACCAGAACGCCAGCACTAGTATGCAGAGCTCTCTGAAGGGCATAGTTCTGCTTTTACCTGATCAGGGCACATGTAACTATGAGCATCCTAAACAATCTTCTGTCTTTTCTATTTGATGTGTTGGCTGGACTGATCCTCATTTTTGGTTTGATTTCTGTGTTCTGCATCCTGCTTTCTAGCATCAGGTTTACTCCTGGTGAAACCAAGGTAGTCACCAAGTTCAGTAAAGCAGGGACGATGATTGAACGTTATAATCTAGTCACCAAATCAATGAAATTCAAGTTGACATTGCATTTTACTAGAAAAGCTGTCCAGGGAGATTGCTTCTGATTACAATGGGATGGGTACCAGGTCATTATTATGATTATTGTTGTTGTTATTATAATTATTAATAAGATCATAACTATCATCATTATCAATTTGTGTTTTCTTCTTGTTGTTCCACAGTCAACTTAATTTGGGATGTAACTATTTTTAATTCATTTGATAGGATAAACAAAGAGGAATTTAGCTACTTTAAATTCATCCTGATAGGCAGGACAAACAAAAGGCTAGTTCTACTGAAAGCAGTGGAAATTAAGGATGTTACTTGATATAAGTTGTTTGTAGCAATTACGAGCTGAGTTCTAGAAATACTTAAAAATATCATGTATTGATTATAGATCAAGCTTTTTCAAATTGCTTAACAGCTTTGAGAAGAAGGGGAATTGGAAGATTTCAGATATGCATCATAAAAGATATTAGTCACTTCTAAGTTATGTGGAAGTTTTTTTAATTTTTTTTTGAACCTGGCAGTGTCAAAGACTAGTAAAATAAGAATAAGCAATATGAATCACTTCCATTTCCAAGTCCTTTTTTTTTTTTTTTTTTGTTACTTTTTCTTGTTTTGTTGTTTCTATTCTTTTTTTATTAGTGGTATATAACTTTTTTTTTTTGCAGTTTTTTGACTGTATAAATAAAATTGGCAGTCTGAGGTATTCTACAATGTTTGATATTTCCCTGTCATCATTTCTGCCTTTGGTGACATTCAGAAAGGAAATAATTTTGAAAACTCAGAGTTTCAAATCAGGGAAAGCATGAAAATCTGTAAATATATAAGTGCACGCATACAGATATGTATAAACATGTATGTTCACGTATGTATACCTATGTGTGCACTTATATATTTACAGATTTCATGGTCTCCCTGATATATGGTATACATATATGAACATACATGTTTATATATATATGAAGAACTGGTATTGCTTCTAGGTTTAAGCTCTCTCAGCAGTGTACTTTGCCTGCTAAAACTCAATAGCAGGGGAAAATTCTGATGCTGGGGGAGTCTCAGAACATTTCAAACAAGTTTTTACAGTTTCTTCTTTAGTGTTCATAATATGAAAAAAATAATCTGTTCAATGGAATCTAATAGTTATATAAAATCTTAGTAAGGTTGAGTACTGGAGAGAGAACAGATAGTGCTTTTAATTCAAGGATTCCAAAACATTTAACTCAAAACCAATACACTGAGGAAACCCAAGTGCAAAATATTTGTCATGAAACTAGCTAATATTATGGCTAATATTACAGTCAATAAACTCAGTTCTTGCTTACCAGAAGGAGAAAGTAGTAGGTTATTATCTTCACTGGGAAACCTGTAAAAACACCTTCTATCTACATAATACAGATGTGTATTTCCAGTCATATTTCAGTTTCTCTATAGTATCTATTTACCGATTCAGGACATACTAACAGAGAACACTGTTTATTGCAGAAAAGCCACTATTCATACTGGGTTCCAGAGATGGTAGTTGCACTCCATTCACGTAACAAAGCTGACTTATCTCAAAGGTCTTGCAGTGTATAAATGTTGAATAGCTATGATTTGTAGATACTGATGTTTTCTATGATAATGCGTTCTAAAAGGTAAATTTTGGAGCCATTAGTGGTAATATATGTCCCTTACACAAACAGAAACACTGTTTCTGGTCCATTTAAAACTGCTGAGTACATTATGAAAATGAATAGGAGAAAATAAATCTGCAACAGTAGGTTGTAACTTTTTAAAATAGTCTGACTTTTCTGTGTTGTTTCTGCTGCACAGATCTATGCAGATAAAAGAAAGAAGGGGAAAACGAATTGGAATAATGGAAGTGGGAAGTTGTTTTGTTTATTTACTTGGTACATGTACACACTAATTATTAAGCTGAGAACTGCTAAGCATGCAAGAGCGCTTTCTGATCTTTATGGTTTTAGTATGTGCAAAACAGGATATGACAGAAACCCAGTTTCAAATTGGATTTTGAGGTGCTAGCACAGTATTAGCTACTTTAAGAAGAAGAACCATCAATCTGACCTCTTTTAGGTGAAAATAATTGAGGTGGTGAATATAACTATTTTACGAATATGTTGTGGGAATGAATACTGAATTTCACTAGTACAGGTAAATGCTTTTCTCCTGGGTCATTCCTATACTATTACTGAGACTAACCTGTTCTTTATTAAGACCTTAGACTTTATTAACTTAAGTTCATTTGTTTTCACTTGTAAAGTGCCTGAAGATCTTTCAGAAAGCTCAGATCTTGACTGCCATCTCATTGAAAGTGGAACTTAGCGACAATATGTGGCATGCCAATGCTGAAGTTCAAATCAGGGATGATGCCCCAGAAGACATCAATTTTGATGAGCAAACTTTTATTTTGACTTGTGAACAACTGAACGACAACTGTATCTTAATGAAATACACTAAGCAAAATGAATCGGCTGTCCAGAACTTGCAGCTGAAGAACACTGCATGGATGCCTCTAGAGACATGTTTATGCACTTCCCGGACAGCAGATGTTGTGGGATCCACTGACAGCACTGAGAAAAGAAAGACAGGGAAGGCAAAAACCTAACAAAGCCAAAAAAAGTGAGCCTCCCCTGTTGTTGTCTTGGAAACTTGCCCTTCTACAGCATTCAATGCAGAGAACCTGCTCTTCATTGTCACCCAAGCAGAACAAAAGGACAAGCTTTCTGGTGTGTTTATCACTGCTTCAGTAAAAATTCAGGGTGTCTAACACTCATGTGAGGTGTTTGGTTTTTTTTACGGGTCTTTATGTTTGAAAGTAATACATATGTTGGTATAAATGACAACCAAATTTGGTGTTTTAACTACAGTGCAGAGGAAGTCATGGGGAAGTAAATGTTTTTATTTTTTACTTTTTCTTTTGAGAACTAGAAATACAGATGAATTTTTTTAATTTTTTTTTTCCCAGTTAACACATTTAAGTTTTCTTCTGTTAATTGATGACCTACTGTAACATCTCAAAATGGAGAAAATCAAGAAAGAGGTGTCTTGGGAAAAAAGCTGACAATAATTTTTAAGCTTACATTTATTTTTTTAGTATTAAGATAGTATGCACCTGTTACTATCTACTTGGTACATATACTTCTGTGACTTACAGCAAGCTTAATTTTTGTGTGTCCTATGTTAGCTATGGAGAACCTTAAGAGACAAAGTGGCAAATATTCCACTTCATATTCTGGAAGAGGGATGTGAAGGGGATGAACTGTATTCCTGTGATTTGAAGATGGCTGGACATTAGTTCTATTCTTGTTGGTTGTCCAAAGCCTGGTTTCACGCACAAGGGTATAAGTTCTATTTACTCACTTAATTTTTTAGAACATTTCAGCAAAACAGTGAAATGTGGGCCAGATCTGCAGTTGGTGGTGAGTGGACATTAACTTCCGCTAACTTCAGTGAAGAAACATTTCTCCATATTGTCTGAATGTACATTAAAATACATTTATGAAAACAAATAAAGTCTTGAAATGAAGTTAAAAAAGAAATATCTAAATTCTCATGATCCTGCTTTTCCACTTACCTATATGAAATACACTGTTAAGTGACTGAGAGCAATTTTGATATTCTAAATGTCTGGGTAAATTAATAAATATAGATTTTATCCTTTAATTTCATAAATTGGAGCTTCTATTACATTTTCATTCTAGTTGTGTGCAGAATGAAATTGGAGTAGAGAAATCTACTAAACTTAATGTTTGTGGTTGGCTAGAGACAGATAACAGGAAGTTTATGTCTACATTAGAGGCTGCTTTCACCTAGACTTCTGTGGAAGAGACAGTAATTCCCTCAGATACATGCAGTTTAATTTTTTCCAGGTAAGTTTGAATAATTCACACTTCATTACCTCATTCAAAGTAAGACTTTTCCAGAAAAAATATAATAAAATCTTTGTTTGAATCCTATGAAAAAATTAAGTTCCACAGTGAGGCTCAGAGCAGTGTGCTTTTGATGTAGCAGTTTTACCATCTAACCAATTCATAGTTTAGAAATATTCTGTTAATACCTTGGGAATTTCAGTAGTAGTCTACAGTCTGTGAAATTACAGGTTGCTATTTGCATAAGTTTAAGACTGCTTTTGATAATGCGGAGTGCCTCCCATTAACTCAAATGTTCATGAGGAGGAGGAAACCTTTTAGTGCAGGGAGTCTGGAGTTAGGTGAGATTTCATCAGTGTTAGTTCTTCATGGAAGGGATTTTAGTTTTTAAGTATCTTTTGAGTAATTCCCTTTTCAGAACCCAGGGTTACACATACAAAGTCTGAAGCTGAGAAAGAAATCAATTCTAGACAATAAAGGAGACACTTCTGTTGCACAGAAATATGGTGAAAGACTGCCACAATCTGGCATATATTCAATGCAGTAGAGTTCACACTACGTAAACAACTTTATATGTGGAAAATCAGAAATATCAGCTGGGAGCTTTGCTGCTGCCAGAACTCTTGAACTTCCTGTATATTTAACATGTGCTTGGACAGTTCCCAGTTCTTATGATGTGACATGGCTTGCTGATAAAGTTGAACATTTTTTTTTTTTTTAAGAAACACAAGTTTCCTTTTTTGGAGAATTTTCATCAGTTTTTTCATCCTAAATGTCTTGTCATGAGAATGTATATTACTCTTAAAAATTAATGAAGAGCTCATGTAACATACACTTACGTTATCTGTAGTTTTTTCCCACTGTAGCAGGATTACATTTTTTGTGACACGTAAGGTCCAAGGAGGGCATGAATACTATTTGCTGTGGAGTGGCATGATATTTGATCTTACCTCCATTCTATTACCAGTCAAATGTCAAAATGTCATAAAACTACCTTCCAGTGTATCTAAAAGAATTTGGTTGTTGGTTTTGTGTGTGGTTTGTTTGGTTTTTTTAATTGCTCTTTGTCCTGTTTTTGCCTTTTAAGTATTCCTTTGCGTCATTTAAGAGACTTTTATATGAGCTCTCAAATTCCAACTCATGTGAAAAGCAAAATGCATGCAAGAAAAACAGAAATGTTTTTGATTAAAAATCTAGTTTTAACATTAAAGATCCTCTTAGATTTCTGGGAGAGATGTTATTCCTGGTTTTTTGCTTTCCATGATGCTGGGAAGCTGGTAGCTCAGATGAATTGCTAGGTTACTTAAGTTCTTGAGCAATTATATTAGTATAGAATAGATGCTATTCTACAATTCTATTCACATTTGCTTCCATTTAATTTTAAAACATTTTCTAATACTAAGATAAATTACCTTGCTCCTCCACAAATATTTTGGAACTCAATGAAGATCATGTGTGCACAGCTTTAAACAAATACTTGAAACTGTTGAAGATCAGTACAGACCAATTTTTTTTATGATTTGGTTCATTCAGGGAGAAATTAAATGAGGAATCTCATGTTACAGTCTTTCAGATTTATGGCTGATGTAACCTATGAAGCCTTCTTGGTGACTGTCATATCAACACTTTACCACTTCACTATTCTGTAGCTGCAGGAAGACTCCTTTGCATGCCTTCGTCCCACCACACTAACCTACTCACAGTCATTCACATCTCTTCCCTCAACCTTTACATTCCTTCCACTTGACTTGGTATCTCATTATCTTTAAATTTCTTCTTTTATAATTCCTCCTCTTTGCCAAAAACTGTCAGGGAAGACAAAGTGTTTAATGGTCCTGCTTTTCCAGCAGTGGGAAATATCTTATTCCCATTAATCTGTGGTGGCCACAAGTGATGTAAACCTATGTCTGAAATCTCTTCCTGATATTGAAATGGCTCATAGCCAGCTGTTAAGTCCAAGGCATTGTTGTTTAGAAAATACATAAACCAAGTTTATTCTTAAAACATACTAAACTGTTATATCTTGAATTGTGCTAAAACATAGTTTTGAACTGTAGTGTTTCTGGCGTATTTCCATGTCATAAATCTCTCATGGTACTATCACCCTCCACTGTTTTGTTGGGAAGAAGATGGAAGCCCTGTCTGGTGGTTGTGCAGAAAGCTCTACTGTTATAAGTATTACTATCATAGGGTTCATGGTACTGCTTCCTGCATCATCTAATCTGTGGGAGCTGTTGCTATCTTTTCCTTGTGTTCACATTTCTCTTTCAGGTCTCTCGTCACAGGCTTGCTGTGTCCTGTGATTTCTGCACGCATGGAACTTGAAAAGGACAACTCTTTATTTGAAAAGGACAACTAAATAATGAAAGGGTGCTGTTGATCATTTTGGTAGTGAGGTCTTCTTCTGTTCCCAGTCTCTGCCCATGACCTTACCTAGGTTGTTCCCTTGCTACCAAAACTAAAGATCTTAAAAGATTTAGTGCAAATTTGCATTTCTTTGCTTTCAAATTTTCTTTTTCCAGGGTCAAGTTCACAAAATAGAACCAATTTCTGCACTTACACAGCATTTTTCCAATACATCTTTCCAGTTTATGGCACCCCCATTTAGTGTCATGATAGCATGCTGCAAAAGCTCATAATTTGTTTAGTTTTGGTTTTGTTTTGGTTGGTTGTGGGGGTTTTTTGAGGGGGTGGTGGTATCATAAGATACCTTTACTTAGGTATGTTAAAGTGTCTGTTTTGAATCTGTGGGTAGACTTCAGTATAACATTCATCTCTCAAAAGCATAAAATATAGTAGGCATAACAGCTTCTTAAATCTTTTTATGTGAAAAACTGAATCCCATGTTGACTCCATAATTACTTTGTAAACTTAAAAGTACTTTTTAGAGGAGGTGGGTGGAAATGTGCAGAGTTGAGGGGTGGTTGTCAGTGTTGGAAACAAATGATCAAAACTTCTGCTCCACTGAAAGATAAGGAAGTTTCCTCCAGTGCGCTGTCTGACACACTAACCTGGTTTGCTCCTGACTGATACTGCAGCAGCAGCAAATTAATCACTGGCCACTGAATATCTTGCTAGTTCATCAGGATGTGGTAGGCAGGGATAGCCACTCTGGACTTTTCACTATCTATGAATAACAGAATATAATATCTTAGAAATAAATGATTTTCATTACTCCAATAACAGTACAGTTACACCGTATTTAAAAAAAATATAAAAATATCATACTTGGTGGTTAGCAACACTTGGAAATGGCCCCAGGGAAAACGAAGGTTACTTCTTAATGACTTTTCTTTGTTCAAGAACAAAGATTACCCCTTTTCTTAGGGTAGCCTACTTTGCTCAGGTAGAAAAACTGTCAATGATTCCTTCAGAGGCTTCAGGCTCTATTTTGCTTTTTTTGTCATTTATTCAATATATGTAGAGATGAACCCATAACGTATAACTTTTCATGAAAATCTGAAAAGACCTTGATGTTGGTAATTTTAGTAATTTCATAAAAGTTATACCTCTTTCCTGACTATCTATCTATCTCTGTGATTTTTTTGTTGTTACAATAAATTAAAAGGTTAAGGAGGTTATTTTAGGGGAAAAAGGGATGTTTACTCAAAGAATAGTTGAAATCCAGATGGGATCTGATACTTCAAATAACAGAGGACCAACTCATATGCCTAAGACCAACAGTCTGGTAAAAGAGCAAGTTTTAAATAATAACTAATCTGTGGTAAGACAGCAAAACTATGGCTATTGCATTACCATCTTCTCAGAACTGACACATCCAAATTTAACCTCATTTGCTGTATCTGATCCACAGGAAGAGATTCTTAATCCTATCTACTATTTATTTAGAATTCAATAGTTTTCAGATAGGTTTTCAGCTTTGTCGGTTTGCAGAATACAGGGCTTAGACTTTTGCTGGTATCATGGAATAACACACCTTATCTCTAATTTGGCTCAGTCATATATAGTGCAAAAACTACTCTTTTTCCCCACTGTCCCTTTTTCACTACCCTCAGGTGTGACAGTTAATACTTTACCAGGATTCTGACAATCTGTGCAGCTCTAAAGGGAAGAGTAAGGTTATTTGCAGTCTAAATGGCAAGCTTTGACAGGACAAAGCCATTATTAGAGCTGTTAGGACTCGCTAACTTTGGTTCACCGATAAAATGTGTGTCTCATACCACTGCAGAGAACTTTTTGCTTATCATTCACTGATGAATATTTTGTCTAATTCTCGAAGAATTTAAAAAAATAGAGCAAGGGTATGTTTCTCAAATCTTTATTATCATCATCCTTTTAATCTTTTAATAATTTAATCTTTATTCTTTTCAATTAAGATTCTTTTAGTTTGCTTTCTTAGGGGAAAAAAGAAATCTTAGATAAGTTTTAAAACTTTGACCTTTATAATTTCTTCTCAAGGCTTAAAGATGCCACAGAGAGATGCATGTTAACCAAATTAACCCCTGGTACAGTGCATTATCTCTTGTATTAGACAACTGAAGGATGACTCAGTGAATTTAGCTTGCAGCAAATTACACAGTAACTGTTAGGGCAGTTTTAACTGCATTTTAGGAGGGTCATTTCACAGACTTTTTCCGTAACGCATCTATATTTTTGCACAATTCATGAAATATCACATAATTTTACTCTTTGATGTACAAATCTCTAGACCTGAATGTTCATTTATTAGTATGTTGCCTGTCAAATGAGTTGAAAAAGGTGTATAATCTTATCATGTAATCTTTGGTGTTAGTAAATCTCTAATGGATATTAAAGGTGCTAATGAATGCTTTCATAATGCAGTAACACTACCGATTTTACTGTTATCACCTTTTCTTTGTCCTTATCATTGTCATTATTCCATTTCTCTACATTTTTCTCTGAATCTGAAAGGTTAAGATGGTAGGAGCTGTAAATGCTTAGCACATACATCTCTGAAACATTCCGCGAGCCATTCTTCTCTCCCATCATATCTCTGGTTGATTAAATGAGGTAAATTTATAGCTTATTTTCTATTAATTCACTTTATTCTAGCAATATTTGGTAGATATACTGCTTTTCTTCCCCAGATACCTTTCTGTCTTTTACTTTTCTTTTCCTGATGCAATTTAGATAAACTTGAACTTAATATATTATCTGAAAAAAATCTCAGGTTTTAAGTTTTATGAAAAACCAGATGTTGTATTCTGCTGCTGTTTAACGACTGTAGAGATAACATAAAAAACTTGAATTGTTTTGTCTTCAGCAATCTCTTTTCTCTAATAGTGATTTTAAAGGTAGGCCACATTTATCTACCTGTCTGTAATTTCAAAAGTTTACAGCAATGACAATATTTGGGTCTTATGCTCCAAGGAGAGCTGTAGGGACCCAGGAGGAGAATACTACAAAAGTTGTCTTCTTTCACCTCTTTCTGAATAGGGGGATGATTACCAGAAAGGTGCTTCATGTGAGTATACTATTTAGAACTTCACTGGTGACTTTGAAAGTCACTTTCTGGAGGAAAAGAGGTGATAATTTTCCACAATAGGTGTAGCAGGTTAACCCCAGTGGGCAGCTCAGCCCCGCACAGTTGCTTGCTCACTCCCCTCCAGTGCAATGGGGAATAGAACGAGAAGGGAAAAGTGAGAAAACCTATGGGTTGAGATAAAGAGAGTTTAATGGGTAAAGCAAAAGCTGTGTGTGCAAGCATAACTCTGAATGTCCCCTCTTCCTCCTCCTTTCTACCAGACTTTATTGGTGAGCATGACACCATACAGTATAGGATATCCTTTTGGTCAGCTGGGGTCAGCTGTCTGAATGTGTTGCCTCCCAGCTTGTGCACTCCAGGCTGCTCATGTTGCGGAGCAGCATAAGAAACAGAAAAAACTTAATGTTGTGAAAGCACTGCTCAGCAACACCTAAAACATCAGTGCATTATCAACACTGTTCTGATCACAAATCCAAAACATATCACCATGCCAACTAATATGAAGAAAATTAACTCTGTCCAAACCAAAACCAATACGACAAAGTAGTGATTATCTTGCCCCAAGAATCCACTGCTTTTTTGAGTACTTGATGTGAAACAGAACTCAGATGTGGTTTTACATTTGGTAAGAAAAAAGCTATAGAAGAAGAAACTTGGAATGAAGTTTGTCACTCAAATTCTTATTATTGGATTAAGTGCTGGGTTTTCTATGCTAAACTGGGCAATGCTTCCAGGGGCAGGGTGTTGATGAAGTACCTGGGATTTCAGGATTTGCAGCCCAACAACATCAAGTCATGACTGGGGATTTGCATATGGGAAAGTAATACTTCATAAAAATGTTATGATGCTCCTAACAGAGACTGTTAGCTAAAATATTGGTGTCAATAAGTACCCTGAAAAAAACCTTTGGAGTGTAAGAAGAGTGGCATTTTGAAGGGAGTGTTTTTCTCAGGTGGTGGTGTCAGAGTTGCTTATGTGCTGAGTACACTGTTCATAGGGTTTAAAGAACATAATTATTCCAGTTGTTTTGTGCATTCTGTTGAGAAGAATCCGGAGCTGTAAGCTACAATTTTGCTTTTAAATTTGAGTAACAAAGTCTGAGGTCTGAGATTTTATTTGTGTGGACTAAAATTGGTAAATTGCACAGTAATTTAGCTGAGCTTTTGCTATTATTTATACATTGGGTAATGATTAAATCAGAGTGTTTTTTGACAAATTAATAAATTTCTACATTTTCAATTTTAACAAAATCTAAGATTTTAACAAAACATTAAGATCTAGGTTACATTAGAAATTGTGTAAAATAGAATTTTCCTACTGCTACTTAAAGTTTTGAATGGAATTATTTTCTGTTTGCAAAAAAAAATATTTTAGATGGGAAACACATAACAGTTCTCCTCATGGAAATGCTTTTGGCCAGCGGCTTCTCTTTTTCAATTATACAGCAGAGTCTGCCTCAGGGCTTGAGTAACGATGACTTATAACAAGCTGCAAGGTGAAAAGAAGAGTCTTTCACTTTCTGAGCCTAATGGAAACTTATTGCCCAGAGTTACAGTATTTCTTCTTAAAACATCTTTTCTTCTGTAGAGTTTTAATTGTTGCTGTCCACAACCTAAAGCTTTGGCTGAAGACATAAATTATGCAGTAAGTTACCACTGTTTAGCTTTACAATTCTCTATGATGGTATTTAAAATGATAATTCACAGTAAGAGAAGAAGTATTTTTATTCAAATGTCTTTCTTCAGTATTTCACTCTATTATATATAACATTAATATTCAAATGTAATGAATTATATCTAATTCTAACACAGGGATAAGTCATCATAAAGACTGAGTTCCTTAAAGATATGAAGGTACTTAAAAGGATTGCCACTTGTCCTGCTCAGTGCTACCATGAGTAACATGGTACATTTTCAAGCACATAGCTATGCAGTGACC